>NC_045991.1:2724217-2803660 GCF_010909765.2 Amblyraja radiata
GTAAATACTCTGTGCATCTGCCCGATCAATTCCTCTCGTGATTTTGTATACTTCTATAAGTTATCTCCTCATCCTCCTAGAATAGAGACCCTCCCTACTCAACCTCACCACATAGCTCACGCCCTCTAGTCCTGGCAACATTCTCGTAAATATTTTCTGAATACGTTCAAGCTTGCTAATATCTTTCATATAACGCGGTGCCCCAGAACTGAGCGCAACATTCTCAATGCGGCCTCGCCAACATCTCATACAGATGCAAGATGGCATACCAACCTCTATACTCAATACTGATGAAGGCCAAAGTGCCAAAAGCCTTTTTTACCACCTTATCTACCTGCGACTCGGCCTTCATGGAACCATATCACTCTGCTTGACAACACTTCCCACAGGCACATAATGTATTGTGTACTCTTTGTTCGACGTCCCAAAAGGAAAAACTCACATTTTCTTATATTAAATTCCAGCCACCATTCCCCTGCCCACCTGGCCAATCCATCCAGATCCTGCTGCAATCGTTGACCACCATCTTCATTATCTGCAAAACCGCTTAGTTTTGAAACATTAGCAAACTTGCTAATCTTGCCCCGTATGCTCTCATCCAAATCATTGATGTAGATCACAAACAGTAAGAGGCCCAGCACTGAACACTATGGCACACCACTAGTCGCCATATCCATACTGCAATCTTTCGTTGGATTCCATGAGATCTAACCTTCCAGAGCAGACTACCGTGCGGCACCTTGTCGAACGCCTTCCAAAACCCATGTGCACAACATCCACAGTTCTGCCTTCATCAACCGTTTTGCTCACCTCTTCAAAAAAAATCAATTAGATTTGTGAGACACGACTTCCCACGTACAAAACCATGCTGACCGTCCCTAATTAGCCCTTGCCCATCCAAATGCCTGCATAGACAATCCTTCAGAATACTCTCCAGCAATTTACCGACTACAGATGTTAACCTTACCCGCCTAAAGTTGCCAGCATTTTCCCTGCAGCCCTTCTTGAAAAAAGGCACAGCATTTGCCACCCAGTCCTTACGTGCTTCTTCTGACTGTTCTGGTAGACCCATTGTATCAGCGTGATAATGCCCCACTGAATGAATTTCCACCTACTCCATTCTATCCCCCTGGTCCAATCCAAGACACCTCACGCTCTCATCATCAGTTCTTTCCCACGGGTAAGTGGCTGCGATGTGGTATATTGCTGATTTTAGAAATGGTAGGCTGAGAATCGATTAACCTGTCTTCATCGACGGTTCGATGGTGGAGGGAGTTAACAACGTTATGTTCCTGGCCGTGCATGTTTCTGAAGATCCGTCGTGGACGCAAGAAATTCATGGAATCATAACAAAATTCCATCAACATGACTTTGTTAGACCGGAAAGGACATCGGTGTGGTAACAAATGCTCTCTCAATCTTCTGCAGGTCTATAGTAGAGCCAATATTGAATGGTTGCTTCAGGGCCTGGTTCGGCACTTCGAAAGCCCAAGAACGTAGGAGATTAAAACACGTGGTGGCCATCGACCGGTCATACCATCACCTGAGCTATCTACCATATAATGAATCTACAAGAGGCAGTGTCATGAAATGGCAACTAGCAATCATCTGGAACCTTCCCGCCCTGGCCATGGTCTTGTTTCTCTCCAAACTCCGAGAAAGAATATCGGAGTCTGCAAACTGTGCTCACCCCAGTTCCAGGAACTGTTTATTTCCATAACAAACGGGCTCATGACCACCACAAACGCCGACTAAACTATGAACTACGCAATGTGTTGTTTGTGCTTGAGACTTGCAGCTTTGGATTTGCCCAAATATTGATTATTTTAGCTAATTGAACGTCATTTTGTTCTCTGTGTTATCTGTGTGCGCTTACATCTGTTTACAGATGTGTTATACTGCTACAAGAAACAAATATTGTTAAGTTTTCTGTACATATGACAATTAAACACTGTTGACTCTTGAGATCGGAGTACTTGACATCTTCCCTACAACCATGGACGTTGAGAATTCACCTGAAATAAATGTATCAGGTTACGAGGGACGGAGAGCAGAAATCGACTTTTTTATTCCAAGGTCTGAATATCATCTTCAACAGGGCATCGGTTTCGGGTAAGAGGAAAATATTTTAAAAGCGATCTGATGAATGCCATTATTACTGAATGGTTTGCTGTGTCTCAAAATCCATTATATACATATAATTAATGGTGTCTGTCCGTCTGTTTAATTTTCTAATGTCTGTCCTCCAAGATGTTAGAATAAATGATTCACCGAAATTCCACTGAATATGCATGTATAACATGTAGATCCGATCACTTAAGCTGTACCCAGACGCAAATATATCATCAGCCAGATAGAAGACTCCCTTCTCCATCGCGGTAACATCCCAATCTATCGTTTTCAGAGACCGAACTATTTCTGTAACACCGCACTCGCTGTTCCCCAATTGCATTCGGTGACAATTACTTCACCTTCTAATAGTCTCAGATTCCTAACACCCATCTAACATCCCACTTTATTGTTCACAGATTTCCAATGGGTGTTCTCCCTCTGTGGAGCTGCTGCTCAGTGTCGGTGACGGACGGGATGCTCTCACTAACACTCTCATGTTCCATCAACAGGAATCGTTTTATTGGAACTGGGAAACCTCCGGTGACACAACCGGGCTCCGTGCGGACTGACGTTAACTACACTCATTGAACAAACATCTACTGTTAACTCTTTTGTGTCCGAAACAAGTGTCTCACGGAAAGGGTAGCAGTCATCATGGGTGATGATACATGTTCTGTCCAGTGGACTGTCAGTGCCAGGGAGCAATCTGTCTTTTATCCCATCCTTGCTCTTGTTGCTCTTCCAGGTAAGTTTCTGTCTAAATTCCCGAGCAACATCAGGTGAGAAGCGGCGGTTACGGGATCCGGTATAAATGTCTGTAGCTCGGACAATTCATGATGTGTTCTATTGAAGGAATCTTAGACTGCGTAATGGGTAATGTGCTGATTGTGGGGATCAGATGTTTCCCGCTGTTTATCACCGTGGTGCTTGCCCTTTATACCTGTTATTTTTACATTGCTACCATGTCCACAGCCAATGTTATTAAAACGGTAAATATTCGTTAGCGGCATTGCAGATCCTCTATTTCACCTTAATTTACTGCAGCCGTACGCCTTGTCATCTAGATGCAGCTGTCCAACGTGTTCACGGCAAAAGGTAAACTGATTTGATTGACGTTTTACATGTTTTACATGATTTTACAGATTTAATGCAATCTTGAGATACCGACAGGCTTTCATTTGCCCTCCTCCTCACAGCTGCGACTGAAGGGTGCAGTTGCTGCTGGGACCTGGTCCAGTTTCGCCCAATATCACTGTGTATGCGTAATGCTCCGTATCGGAACCATTACTGTCCTCAACAGACTTACACTGGCGCATTGGGCAATGGATAGAGGGAGAACCCTGGGCTGATTGATTCACTCAAACGCAACGTCACTACGTAAAGAGCAGGACGAGTTTCTGTTCTCCAGCCCACACTGAACCAGAATGACAGTGAACCAATGAGCAAAACTCCCATGGTGAAGTGAGCAATGGTCAGAAACCGGTCAGATTCATTACCCAAACCGTCCTAACTGCTGCTTCTCATCTGTTGTCTTTCAGTAGTTGCAATTATTTTTACCTTTAGTATTTTTATTTCGTTGAATAGTTACTAGTAGAATGTATTGTTAGCAAACCTTCAACAGCTCTGAATCCCGGAACAGGATTGTGCATTTGATTTGCCGCTCGATGAATCTGTCGAGTTTGTCCGCTGTCATGTCTCTGTTTACTTCCCTCCTCACAGTGAACTCGTTGACGATTATGGTTCGGTCCCGGGGAAAGTGCGGTTTCTCCACAGGTGTCACTCACTACCTGATCGCCATGGCAACGGCCGATTTACTGGTCATTATTATCGACCTGATCCTGAGGCAGATTCCAATTGCTTACTGGGAAGCATTCACGTCCCTGGTTCATGTCCGAGTGTGTAATATCCACGCCGTCTTGCTTTACGTCGTCACAGACTGTTCTGTCTGGTTCACCGTCACCTTCACCTTTGATCGATGTGTGGCCATTTGTTGCTAGAATCTGAAAACAAACTATTGCACCGAGAGAACAGCGGCTGTGGTTCTGGGGACAGTGACCGCGCTGAGCTGTTTAAAGAACACGTTCTGTTATTTTATGTTGAACGATAAATACTTGCTAACTAATTTTCCCTGGTTTTGTTGGGCAAGATACGGTGTTCGACAGTCACTGATTTGGGGCATCGGGGAATTTCTCCAACATATCATCACCCCCGTGATCCCATTTGTCCTCATTCTTTTATTCAACACTTCGGCCATCAGAAACGTGTTAGTGGCGAGCAGAGCCCGCAAGAGACTCCGGGGTCGAAGCAGTGGGGAGAGTAGGAGAGACCCGGAGATGGAGAGCCGCAGGAAATCCCTCACTTTACTACTGGTCATCTCGGGGAATTTCATCGTGTTGTGGGCGTTCCATGCGATACATGTTGTGTGGTTCAGACTGGCTGGATTAATTGCTAGCTGGGACTGTCCAGAATTCGACATCGGCGAACTGGGCTACACGCTGCAGATCCTGAGTTGCTGCACAAACACGGCTCATTACGCCGTCACTCAGACTAAGTTCAGGCAGCAGTTCAAAGAAGTGGTGAGATCGCCCTTATCTCTTATTGCAAAATGCACTCAGCGCCGCGGGGTCTTGGTTTCGGTGCCCTCTCCATCCCATCTGCTCACCCTCCCCCCTCACTCCCCGACACGCTGTGGATCCTCAGTGACCTGATCAACAGATGACACTTGTGAACTTGGTAAGTCCCCCGATTCCGCCACGAGAATCCCTTCTTCCGCACCACCGAATCCCCGGCAGTTTCTGGACCCACAACCGCAATCACACGAGAACTTTCACCGTCCCCATTACCACACTATCACCAACAGCATCGCCAGTTTGTTCTATTAAGAAAACGAATGATCAGACGGATTGAATCGTCTTCTTGCAGGAACATCTTTGACTTACAACGGAGCGCCTGAAAAATACAGCCATCCCCTCTCAACACCCATGACAATAATGCGTCCCAACACAGAGTTCCTCAGAACTAGGAACCATTCCGGACTAACTTAGACATTCAGGCTCAATTGCAAATCATATAGATAATTATTAAGCCCAAAAGAAATCCGGCTTAAGTGTCTTTATAGACTGTCTCAGAGCATTTCATATCATCGGTTCACCTCAAATCAATACATTATCTCAAAATAATCAAACAGATAAAATATGTTTTTTCATGTTAAAAACGAGGACAAGTTATCAAAGGTACACAAAATTGCTGGGGAAACTCAGCGGGTGCAGCAGCATCTATGGAGCGAAGGAAAAAGGCGACGTTTCGGGCCGAAACCCTTCTTCAGACGGCACAAGTTATCAAAGTCAGGACTCACCCCTGGTCGACGGTTTATCAGCAGCATAAAACAACTCAGCAGGTGAAGGCTCATCATGTGCATCATGTACACGTTCAAGTATATTCGACTGCCTCGACCAGGTTTGGGGCTCACGTGCGGCGAGAAATCAATATAGAGAAGCGGTGACATTGATAAATGGAGACATAAAACACGCAGTGTCTCTCTTGCAATGATACAATATTGATAGTTTGTGTGCACATCTGAGCAGTTATTTTTAGACACTAAACATTCCGATGTCGTTTGACCACTCGTGAACTTTCCAATGAGCTGAATATTTCCCCGTAATTAACATGGGCAGCGGACGCGAGACTACAGTTTGATTGCAGGTGGAACAGATTTTCCCTCACGGATGTCAGAAACTGCCGGCATTTCAAATTAACTGTTCGATTAAAGTTGATGCGTTCTGCGTCCTCACTAATCGGGCACTGTTGAGATTTAACCTCCCGATCGAACATCGTTTTCATATCCTTGTCACATTCGACCCGTTGATCAACCTGCTTTGATAACCTATAGAGATGCAAAAGGTTGGGGAAACTCAGTGGGTTAGACAGCATCTTTGGTGAAATGGAGGAGGTGACGTTTCGGGTCGAAACCCTTCTTCATACTGAGCGCCATGGGAAAGGGAAAAGAGAGAATGAGATTATATGGAGAGATATAGAATAAATACATGAAAGGTATGCATAAACGTAACGATGACAAAGGAAATAGTCCATTGTTAGCTGTTTGCTGAGTGAGAACGAGTACAATGTGCGTCAACAATACGACTTTGCGGCTGGTACGACTTGGGCGGGGTTGGGATTGAGAGAGAATGACATATAAAGTTGCTGGAAATCTCGGGTTGATTTACATCGACGTTACTGCTGGACCTTATTGTCGCACTCTTGTGTAACATGTGCGGAGTCACGGAGCAGGACCTTCGTTCTGTTGGGGGGGAATTTTGTGATTGACCTCCACCCTAAATCTGAATTTCACGTGAGTTCTGAAGAAATGTCACGACCCATAACGTTGCCTATTGAGTGTGAAGGAGGGCCTGGACCCGAAACGTTGCCTATCTCCTTCGCCCCATAGATGCTGCTTCACCCGCTGAGATTCTCCAGCATTTTTGTCTACCTAAAAACTTCACGTGAGCTCCAGTCGCCCTGTAAATTACTGCTCAAATCATGAGAGCCCACAGATAAAATCTCGTCTAGTTTAGACGGGTTTCATAAAACAGTCGGTTATACAATGCCTTAACACCATATACTGGGAATCATTTAGAGACGACCCAAGGTATTTCACTGACTAACTGCCCTTATAATAATAATAATAATATAATAATAACTTTATTTATAAAGCACTTTAAACAACTGCAGTTGCCACAAAGTGCTGTACATGAGAACTCATGAACAAAAAGCTATTACAAACAATTAAAAACCATTAAAATCCGTAAAACGAAGGACTATAAAAAACACACTAAAAATTAAAAGACATTAAAATCACTAAAAACAGGAGCAATGCCTCAGCCAGTGTCGAAAGCCAAATAATAAAAATGTGTTTTTAGGGAGGATTTGAAGATGGACAGTGAGGGGGCCTGTCTGATGTGCAGCGGCAAGGTGTTCCAGAGTGCCGGAGCAGCAACAGAAAGGCTCTATCCCCTCTGAGCTTCCGCTTAGACCTTGGTACCTCAAGGAGCAGCTGGTCATCTGACCTGAGGCACCGGGAAGGAGCATATAGGTGGAGCAGCTCAGAGAGGTAAGGCGGGGCGAGACCATTCAACGATTTAAAAACAAATAAAATAATTTTGAAATGAACTCGAAAGTGCACTGGGAGCCAGTGAAGGGAGGCCAAAATTGGCGTAATGTGCTCCCTCTTTCGAGTTCCGGTCAAAAGGCGAGCGGCAGCATTTTGAACAAGCTGGAGACGAGCCAATGAAGCTCGTGCGACTCCAGAGTAGAGTGCGTTACAGTAATCCAGCCTAGATGAAATAAAGGCATGGATTACTGTTTCAAAATGCTGCCGCTCGAGAATGGGCTTCACCTTTGCCAGCTTCCTTAGGTGAAAGAAGCTGAACTTAACCACCTATTTGTTTATCTAGTTTAAAATCACCGTCCATCCTAAAACCCAGGTTCAAAACGGTTGGCTTTACAGACAATGCCAGTGGACCCAAGTCAACAAAGGGAGGTTCACGGCAGCCATTGGGGCCAAACAAAATCACCTCTGTCTTCTCTTCATTAAGTCCCAGAAAGTTTAAGGCCATCCAGGACTTCATGTCCTCAAGACAAGACAGAAGTGATTTTAGAGAATAGTCGTCTTCTTTCCTGAGTGGCATATATAACTGGCTATCATCTGCATAAAAGTGAAAGGAGATGCCATGCCTTCTTAAAATTGAGCCCAGAGGAAGTAGGTATAAAGAGAAGAGCAGGGGCCCTAAAATTGAGCCCTGTGGAACCCCATATACCAAGGGAGTGGAGGAGGATTCAAAGCCAGCAAGGCTTACACGCATGGTTCTGTCTGCCAGATAGGACCTGAACCATCCCAGGGCACTGCCACAAATGCCCACTTGGTGCTGTAATCGGGAAATTAAAAGTCCATGGTCCACTGTATCGAAGGCGGCAGATAGGTCCAGCAAGACAAGAACCACATAATTACCAGAGTCGTTTGCCAGGAGGATGTCGTTGAAGACCCTTAGCAGAGCCGACTCTGTGCTATGCATAGCCTTGAATCCAGACTGGAAAACCTCCCTTTTTAGATGTCGGAAATCAATGGCTACGTGCAGATTTTACAATTTTGTAATAGTTCATCTGCGATGGACATTTCTGTGTCGTCTTTCTTGTTTTGTTTTGTTTATTTCTCTCCTAACTGTGTTTCCTGTTATTCAGGAAATTATTTTTCAATCTGTCTGACCAATGGGCGTAATGCAAAATTCATCTTAATGTATGTTCAGTTGAGCCGCCCCCCCCCCCTCCCCCCACCGTCTGCTTTACAGCCTTCTATTCTTTTTACCCCAAATACACATGCCTTGCAAATTAAACATTTCTCCGGTTGATTTATTCCCACTCCAATCCTGACCTTTAAGTTATCTTCAATATGTTGCCATATTTTCCCATCAGGCTTTCCCAATATGTAAACTGTTGATTTAAACATAGCACAAATGTGCACATAACATCCGTAATTTCCCGTATCAAATCACCCTCGTGGCTCTTAGCCAAGACCAATGAAACAATATTAAATCACAATTTAATAGATATTATAACATAATTTAACAGTAAGGTATTCCTGTCTATTTATCTCCCTTCGTCGTGCAGAAACAAAGCGCTGTAGTTGCTGGTTTTGAAACGTTACAATGTGTTTTTATTTTATGTGGCTGAGTGTATTTTTGCTTTTCGCTTAATATGGGTATATGGTAACTCAAATTTCACTGTAAATTAATTGGTTTATTGACAATAAACGCGAACTTGAACTTGAATTGAAATTGAACTACAATAACCATATGAGTCCGGCATCATTCCTGGAAAACATGATAGGCGAAGTTTCTTTCGGGACCTTTCTTTAGACTGATGGCAGGGGGTGGGGAGAAATCTGGTAGAGGGGCCGAACAAAACGTGCCAAGTAATGTTTTTTTTAAATTAAAGATTACCTAAAATTTGTGAATTCAATGCTCATTCAGTCGGGTTGTCAGCCGCCGAATCGGAACATCAGTCCTTGGTCCTCCAGTCTGCTCTGGCCTCATTCGGGCAATAGAGGGCGCATATGCTACAAATGTTAGCATTGGAATAGGAAGGTGTGTTAATGTGCATAGCAATCGGGATCCATTTCGGCACGTGTAAGAATGCACTACAGATGCTGGTTTAAGCAGACTATAGACGCAAATCAGACGGAGTAGTTCAGTGGGACAGACATCATCTCTGGAGAGAAAGATTGGGTGACATTTCGGGTCGAGACCCTTCTTCGGGCTGGTTAGGGATAAGGGATCAATAGACAGTTATGTGGAGCGACCGGTGTTGCATCTTCTGCGGTTTCAGGATAACGTGCAGCTGGGGAAGAAGTTCCGCCCCATCAGCTTTTGCATACAACTCATAACGCCTCCAACGGGATACCGCCACTAGCCTGATTTTCCAATCTCTATCCCTTTCCGCCTTCCGCAGTAACCGTTCGCTCCGCAACTCCCTGGTTAACTCACCCCTGCTCATGCAAACCACATCATCACCAAGTACCACCTCCTACAACCGCAGAAGATGCAAGACCTGTCGCTCTACCTCTTACTCGACACTGTTCAGGGACCCCAACAGTCCTTTCTAATGAGGCAATAGTTTACTTGCACCTCCAACAACCTAATCTACCATATCCGTTGATCAAAATGTGGACTCTGATATATCAGAGAGACCAAAGGCAGACTGAGCGGATCGTTTCGCGGAACACCTTTGCTCAGCCCGCCTGATTCAACCTGATCTCCCGGTTGCTGGAAACGTTAATTCTCCCTCCCATTCAGACACTAATCTTACTGTCCTCGGTCTTCTCCATTGTCAGACTGATGCTAAACGCAAATGGGAGGAACAGCATCTCATATTTCGCTTGGGCAACATACAGCCCAGTGGTATATCTATCCTTCCCCCACCCAAGTCCCATTAGCTTCTCATTTTCACCCGACAAAGCTTACAATCGCCTGTTTCCTTGAAGTTACCTTTTTGCATATCATTGTTTTTTATCTGTCCACATCACCATCTATATCTCTCTTCCCTTATCCCTAACCAGTCTGAGGAAGGGACTCGACCCGAAACGTTGCCTCGTTCTTCTCTCCAGACATGCGGATGAGCACTTTTTTAAATCTAGATCAAGAGAGTATTCGTCGACATAAATAATTTCCCAATCTTCTCCTGAAGTAACGTTGTTGTTCTGTATTTAGGATTACGTCAAAGTGCTGGACCGGAGACAGATATTCAGAGATATTTACGGCCAGGAACTTAAAGTTTAAGAAAGAACTGCAGTTGCTGGAAAAATTGCAGGTTGACAAAAAGTGCTGGAGAAAATCATCGGGTGAGAATTGTAGTTGAGATGCTATGACCCACGTACAAAATATTGATGAGACCGCACTAGCTGTGTTGTTTTAGGTCTTGTTCATCCTGCAATAGGAAAGATGTAATTAAGCTGAAATTGTACGAAGAAGGTTTACTGCCGTGACTCGGGGGCTTCAGCTGTAGAGAAGGTTGGGCAGGATAGGACTTCTTTCCGACAAGGCAAAAGGCTGGAGGGAGGGGTCGTAAAATAATAATAATAATAATAATAATAATAATAATAATAATAATAATAATAATAATAATAATAATAATAATAATAATAATAATAATAATAATAATAATAATAAAAATAATAAAAATAATAATTATTATTATTATTATTAATATTTTTATTTTTATTATTATTATTCACGGCAGTAAACCTTCTTCGTATAATAATAATAATTATAATAATAATAATAATTATAATAATATAATAATAATAATAATAATACACTTCCTTTCGGACAATGGATGGCCGGACTGTCATATGCTGAGAGAATCGAGCAGCTGGGCTTGTACAATGGAGTTTAGAAGGATGAGAGGAGATCTCATTAAAACATATAAGATAGTTAAGGGCTTGGACACACTAGAGGCAGGAAACATGTTCCCGATGTTGGGGGAGTCCAGAACCAGGGGCCACAGTTTAAGAATAAGGCGTAAGCCATTTAGACCACATATGAGGAAACACTTTTTCCCACAGAGAGTAGTGAGTCTGTGGAATTCTCTGCCTCAGAGGGCGGTGGAGGCAAGTTCTCTGGATGCTTTCAAGAGAGCTAGATAGGGCTCTTAAAATTGCGGTCAGGGGCTATGGGGAAAAGGCAGGAACGGGGTACTGATTGGGGATGATCAGCTATGATCACATTGAATGGCGGTGCTGGCTCGAAGGGCAAAATAGCCTACTCCTGCACCTGTTGTCTATTGTCTATCTCTTATAAAAGCAGTAAAAATTATATATTACAAAAACAAAATACATGAATTAAAATCCAGAATAAAAATAATGATCAATGTCCTACAACGAGGCAACGATATCAGTGTCTCCCCAAATGGGAATCGTAGCGTGCAGTGCTAAACCTTATGTATGACAAGGCCTCAATAATTAGATTTTTAGAGTCATTTATCCTGGAGATGAATTTATGCATATGCTTTCTTAGGATAGCTTCTAATGTACTGACTCCTGCATCCACAAACATGTTGCTAGCACTGCACCATCTAGTTTTGCTTAGCAGTGTTTCATGGCATAATTATATGACACATTTAGTCTCTGCAGGCTTCTCTTTCCGTAGTTCGACCACAGGTGCGCAGTGTATAGTGGTGTGCAATATGCTCCTAACATCGACATTTTTAGAAAATCTGCACACGCACCAAACTTAAGCAACAGTATATTCGCCCGCACATACAGCATGCGTTGTTGCCTATAAATTTCCTCATCATCTCTCATTTGTTCTATAATAAAATGCCCTAGTTATTTCAACTTATTACAGATACTAAGATTATTGTCAGACAATATAAAATCAGGACATTTTAGACATTAATCTTCTTTGGTTCAACAGATTATAACAGCAATCTTACAGGCATCATATTACATGTCATGTTCCACACCATACACAGAACATATTGTAAGGAGGCGCTGTAGACGGACTAAAGCCCACAAGATCACCTGCATACATAATATGTTTCAACAAAATACTACCAATCATGCACCCAGTGTTACATGCTTTCAGTTGTTTGGACAGATCATCAATACAAAGATTAAAAAGGACCGGGGACAAAATACCCCCTTGTCTAACACCATTGCTAACCCCAAATGGGGCTGAGACCCTATTGCCCGATTTTATTTGCGTAGTCTGGTGGGCATACCAGTAGACCAGAATTATCACAATGTAATTAGGCACCCCTCTTTGACATTTTAACAAACAGCTTTATGTGATTAACACGATCAAAGGCTTTTCAAGCATCAATAAAGCACAAAAGGATGGAGTTTTCGCCTCTCTCATCTCCTTTAGGGCATATATACATGTCAGTGCAATGTTTAGCTTTATAACCAAACCTGTTATCTGTGGTGTTAACAAACTCATTTACTCTATTCAGCAGAACTGTTTCGATAACTTTTTAACAAAATGCTGGCTAAAGCTATGGGCCTGTGATTATTAAGGCTACCTACTTTACCAGCTTTGTCCTTAATGACGGGCACTAACAGAACAGACAACATTGAGTCTGGTAACACGCCATGTATCATAAAGCCAGTAAAACAAATAGCAAGGCGAGGAGCTATCCTCATACTCGCATACTTAAGATGTTCGGCAGAAATATGATCCAAGCCACTTGCTTTGTTGTTGGACAGCTTGTTCATGGCATGATACAACTCATGTGACATATTCACAATTGAATCATTATTCTCAATATTGACCACCCTATACAGTCACCTTGGTCACAGTTGAATAAAGTACTATAATGTTGTCGCCGTAACTCCGCGATGTTAGCTGTTCCGGAGTTTCCTGCTACAGTGCTTGGTAGAAATGTTTTGCAGCCGTTAAGAGCTCTCACTTCTTTCCAAAAATCAGTAGCATTGTTACTTAGCAGCTTCATAGCCATGAAATCAGCTTGCTCATTTTTACACATTAAGCGAATAGCATATTTATACTTTGCATTAGTGAGCTTCATGCACTCAAATACAGACCCCTGTCTAGGTCTACCTACCATAGCCCGTGATTTAGTGGTTTCACGGGATTCAGCATGATACTCAGCTACATACTGATTCCAGCCAGGCCTGATGTTATGTGTCTTATCTTTATGCTTGCAGTAGTGTCTACTGCCTACATATAGAGCGCTTACTATATCATTACACATGGAGCAGATATCTCTCCGATGCTTCATATCCTTACAATGAACATTGTTGCATCTTTAGGTAGATGAATATTGCTTAAGGATTTATCTGTATGGGCATAATTGTCTACGATGTCTTCCTTTCTGAGCGTTGACCAGTCAAGTTTTTCTGTGTTAAAGCAATTTCTATCGCTGGATACCACAGGTATGTGTTCAACATTTATTATCATAGCAGCATGTATATGATCAGTAATTGCTGCCACATTCAAGCTGCTCACACATCCCAAGGATGCATGTGCATCAGCTGTACTAATTCAGTGGTCCAGCCATGACGTAATGTGCCAGGCGTCACTAACATAAATATAACTATCTGTAGGTAAAAGCACATATAGTTATATTTAGTTTAAATCTTTTTATTTGAATTCTGAATTTAACAGCAATTTGCATACATACAATGATAACAGACAATGATAATCAGGACATAATTGTACAACAGTATGTAAACGACCCTCAAAACCCTTACCCTTACCCTTACCCACCCTCGCCACCCGGGAACAAACAACACTCACATACGTACACATCCACACAAATACGATTAAAAAAAAAAAAAAATTTAAAAAAAAAGAAAAAAAAGAGGGATAAATAAATAAATAAATAAATAAATAAATTGTGGGGGGGGGGGGGGGAGGGGTTGAGGGGATAGCAGCTGCAATAAGACAGAGCTGTGATAGAGGACACTCAGTCCTCTTCCGAGTCCGGAAACAAGTTAAGAGAGTTAACAAGTTCCAGGAAAGGGTTCCATGTATCTAGGAATGTCTTGAGAGAGCCTTTGAGAGAGAACCTACGTTTTTCAAGCTTTAAGTTGTAAAGCACCTCCTTGATCCAGCGGGCGTGTGTCGGGGGACAGGTAAGTCTCCAGTTAAGCAAAATCAGTCTCCGGGCTAACAGGGTTGTAAAAGCCAGGACCCGCTTCAACGCAACAGGTTGGTGTTGGGGGGGAATACCAAAAATAACTGACAGTGGGTTTGGAGGAATAGTCTGGCCATAGGCTCTGCTTAGCACGTCGAAAGCACTCCTCCAAAAGGTTGTTAGCTTAGGGCAAGACCAAAACATATGACTATGGTTGGCAGGGGATTGATTGCATCTGTTGCAGGTGTCTTTAACAGCGGGGTATATTCTAGATAATCTTGCGTTTGTGTAGTGGACTTTGTGAAAGACTTTGCATTGGATTAGGCCATGACGGGCACATATGGAGGAAGAATGGATCAAATCCAAGGCAGAGTCCCATTGCTGGTCTGTTAGTTTCATATTCAGCTCGCCCTCCCACGCAGCTTTTAATGAGGTATGAGGTTTCAATATAACCGACCCTAATAAGTTGTACAAAAAAGAGATGCATTTCTTCCGGTTGGGATCTAGAGCTAGGATGGAATCGGTCAGGGTTTCAGGGGGACGATTTGGGAAATGGGGGAATATCTTCTTCACAAAATTCCTAATCTGGAAAAAAACGAAAAAGGTGGGAGTTTGGGAGGCTATAGTTGTACGAAAGCTCTGCAAAAGACGAAAAAATACCATCCTTGTATAGGTTTTTGATACTACTGATGCCATTACTATGCCAGGTTTTGAATGCGGAGTCTGTACTTGAAGGATTAAAGATGTGATTTTTAAGCAGTGGGGTCAAGATGGAAGGGCCCTGTAAACCAAAGTTTTTCCTAAATTGACTCCATATCTTGAGCGAGAGGGACGCAATTGGGCCTGCACCCGCAGATGTTATAGAAAGGGGGAGTTGAGAGCATAGGACAGACCGCAACGGGAGATGTGAACTCGCCTTTTCCATGTGTACCCAGGTCGGTAGGTGGTCGCAATCATCATTCATCCAGTACACGATTTTTTGCAAGTTAGCAGCCCAGTAGTATCGCCTAAAGTCAGGAAGTGCCAAACCGCCGTCACTCTTAGGAAACTGTAGTAGCGTCTTTCGAATTCTGGCCGGTTTGCTACCCCATAAAAATTTAGATAGTCTCCTTTCTAATTTATCAAAAAAAGATTTAGTGATAAATATAGGAACATGCTGGAAAAGGTACAGGAATTTGGGTAGGACGACCATCTTGACCAGATTTATCCGGGCCGCGAGGGATAACGGTAAAACTGACCAGCGGTCAAAGTCTCTTTCAGCTTTCTCAACCAGAGGCAGGAAGTTTGTGCGGAACATATCAAATATAGGTATTGTGATAAAAACGCCGAGGTAGCGAAATCCTTCCTCCGCCCATTTGAATGAGGTTAAAGAGCGAGGGAGCTGCTTAGCCAATGAGTTAATCGGTAATAATTCACTTTTTTGGTAGTTAAGTTTATAACCAGAGTACACCCCAAACCGTTCTAAAATATTCATAATCACAGGGAGAGAGCTGACTGGATTCGAGATGTACAGGAGCAGGTCATCCGCATACAACGAGACTTTATGAATTGTGTCAAACCGTGTAATACCTTTAAAGCCCTTCTCTGAGCGTAACCAGACCGCCAAGGGTTCTATCGCGACAGCAAACAGAAGTGGTGATAACGGGCAACCCTGTCTGGTACCTCTCCGAAGGGGGAAGTGGGGCGACAGTGTGTCGTTTGTTTGTACTGAGGCCACCGGGGACGAGTATAATAGACTGACCCAATGAATGAAACTATTGCCGAGGCCAAACCTGTCCATCGCCTCGTATAGGTACTTCCACTCGACCCTGTCGAAAGCTTTTTCGGCGTCGAGGGAGACCACTATCTCCGGGGTCTCACTACTTGGTGAATGGATGATGTTAAGGAGACGCCTAGTATTGTGGGAGGACTGTCGGCCTGGCATAAACCCTGTTTGATCTAATGAGATAATAAAGGGCATCACTTGTTGAAGACGGAGCGCAAGAACTTTAGAGAGGATTTTGAGGTCCACATTCAAGAGTGAAATTGGTCTATAGCTACTACAAAGCAGAGGATCTTTCTCCTTTTTAAGAATTAGGGAGATAGTAGCCAACGACAAGGTGGGCGGTAGGCGGCGATGTAAAAACGCCTCATTGTACATATCTCTCAGGACTGGTGCGAGGAGAGCAGAGAAAGCTTTGTAATATTCTACAGTGAAGCCGTCAGGGCCGGGCGACTTTCCGCTTTGCAGCGATGTGATGGCTGCTTGGACCTCAGTGACAGTTATGGGACCACCCAAGACTTTCGTGGCTTCATCGTCAATTCGGGGAAACGTCATACTACGGAACATGTCATCTGCAGTGGGAGGACAATCGGAAGTGTATAGCTCAGCGTAAAATTTAGCAAATGCTTCATTAATTCTAAGAGGATCGGTATGAATCTCCCCTAAGCTGGATCTAATGGCTGGAATTAGCCGTGAAGTCGCCTCGGTTCTGGCCTGATGGGCCAAAAGCTTCCCAGCTTTATCCCCAGATTCAAAAAAAGTTTTGCCTAGATTTAAGCAGTCGTAACTTGGCTTTATTGGTAGACATGAGGTCAAAGACTATTTGTAACCTAAAGCGTTCTTTATAAAAATTAGGGTCTGGGTCAGATGCGTATTTATCATCAATGTCCTTTATGTTTCGTAACAGGTCTGCCATTTGGGACGTCTCGGCTCTTTTCAGGTTGGAGACAAAAGAGATAAGTTGGCCCCTAATATAGGCTTTTGAAGCTTCCCAGAGTATACCTCTTGCTATGTCCGGCGAGTCATTCAGCTCAAAATATAAGGTGATTTGGGAGTGCATGAATTGCTTGTAGTGAGCCTCTGCTAGTAATGAGGAGTTGAACCTCCACTGTTTAAAGGGATTAGTTCGTTTACGAAAGTGAAGATCGAGGGAAGTCGCAGCGTGATCTGATATCACGATACTATGATACTCGCTGGATTTGATTTTGGAGAGCAGTCTGTTATCTAAGAGGAAGAAGTCTATACGGGTATAGGTACGGTGCACATGGGAAAAAAATGAAAATAATTTAGTCGTGGCAAATGTATGTCTCCATGGGTCAGTGAGCCCAAGTTGTTTGGTAAAAGCATGCAAAGTCCTACCTGATTTAGTTAAAGTGGAGGCTTTGTTCGAAGATCTGTCCAGTATAGGGTCTTGGACCAGATTAAAATCTCCACCCACAATGATGTGGTAATTTTCAATGTTTGGGAGAGATGTAAAAAATTTGGTTACAAATGAGCTGTCATCCCAGTTGGGACCGTAAATACTGGCCAATATGACAGGTGTGTCTTGCAGTTTGCCAGACACCATGACAAAGCGGCCAGCAGGGTCTTCCACCATTTTCTATGGTTCGAACATAACGTTTTTACGAATCAGGATAGCAGTACCCCTAGCCCTATAATTAAATTTTGAATGAAATAAGTGGCTAATCCAGCCTCTCTTAAGCCGTGTTACCTCTCTGTTGCGAAGGTGTGTCTCTTGAATAAAAAATATATCGCCCTTAAGGTATTGCAAGTGGGCCAAGATCTTATCAGTCTTAGTAGGACCCCCCACTCCCCTCACGTTCCACGAGACAAATCTAAGAGTGCCGTTTGTGTTGGCCATATTTAGCTATATCCAAACGAGTGGGCAGAGCGCTGTAATACTGCAGATTGAAGTGGAAGAGCGCATCGAAGCCAGCTGCTGAGAGTGGGGGTGTGGGTGGTAAAAGGGGAAAAGAAAAAAAACAAAACAAAAAAAAATACATACATACGTATACACACAACAAACGGTCGTGACACATATCACTTAACCATCTTTCAAACCTGAGTCCCCGGACCTGAGGTCCCCAATGTCCCAACCGAACCTTGAGTGCCCATTGCACCAAGGTACGTTGTCCTCGCATCCGCATGGAGTAGTCCGATCTTAACTCCCAATATTTCCACATCCCAAAGCAGCAAAGTCGCTCAATATCAGTAAAGTAACATAAAATGAATATAACTATAATAATGATAACAATGATAATAATAATTTGAGAAATGGACAATAGAAAATAGAAATAGAAATAGAAATAAAGTGACGTAAACCTAAATGAATAGATACAAAGTTAAAATAATAGCCTTGGTAGTTGTACTACCAATTACATTGCTAACACTAATGGTAATGATAGTAGTGATGATAGTAATAATACAACAAGACAAATTAACAAAATTAACAAAATAGTGATACTAAATAAGTAAGCCAACGTATAAGTGAAACAGGAATAGCTTCCTTTGGTATAACATAGTATAACTTAAAATTGGTAAGGTATAAAGAAAGAGTTAGCATTAGAGAGATTAACAAGTGGCAAACTGGATTCTTGGATTAAGGCGCAGGGCTGAAGAACATCAATTACGTTTTGTTAAACAAAAACGCTGTAAGAGTTAATTGGTGTAACGCAGCCTTGACTATAATGAGTTCTTATCAGCCCCAGACAGTCCGCTATTAAGACTAGTGTAAACAAACCATTCAAATGCTGGCCAGCTGCTAAAAGCAAGAAGGCAGAGATCAAATCACGAACCACAATGTGGGTCCCTTTAGCCCTATTTTATAGCATGTACAGGGGAAGAGCCTTTCAAGTATGATTACACATAAACATTAAAAGGAAAAGTTGGTAAGACATAGTCATTGATATAACAGCAAGGCCGAGCGCTAGCAGTGGCTAATTGCTAAGGGCAGTCAAGCTAAAGTTAGCCCATAATGTAACCCATAATGTAACCGTAGATTAACTGGATCCCTGTGCCATTCGGATGTAAATGTACCGAGCAGAGTCAGTCATCTGTGGGTCCCGGGTCTGCATCAACGGTAAGATGAAATGAAAGCCTGAGCATCCTCGGGAGATGTTAACCGTCGCCTCTTTCCCTCCCCGGCCATGATGAACAGCTTGGCCGGATAATGAAGGGAGGGTTTGAGACCCAGGTTGTACAGCTCCTTCATGACGTCTCGATATGCAGAACGTTGTTCAACTATCTCGGGACAGTAATCTTCAAAAATGTGAATCGGGTTATCTTTGTATTTCAGCTTACCCCTCTGCCTCCGAGCCTCACGCACCACCAACTCGCGGGTCTGGAATCTATGGAAGCAAACCACAACTGCTCTGGGTTTCCCACCAGGGCTTGGTTTGGCTGCTAGCGTGCGATGGGCTCGGTCTAGCTCCGGGGCTGATTCCAGTATGCGTTCGCCAAGTGTCTCGAGCAGGAGTTGAGAGAAAAAAGCTGTTGTTTGGGGGCCTTCGATGTTCTCGGGGAGGCCGACTATCCTTACGTTATTTCGGCGACTCCTGCTTTCCAGGTCGATAAGCTTAGACTTAAACTTGGCGTTCTCCTCGATGACCGTAGTTAGCATTATCTCCATAGCTCGCATGTCTTGGCTGGTGGTATCTGCAAATGTCTCTAATGACGAAAGACGCTGTTGTTGATCTAGAATAGTGGTCTGGATATTGTCCAGCTTTGTTTCCAGCTTGGTGAACGCTGCGTTAAACTCTGCCAGTAGCGCTGCCTTGTGCTCTGTTAACAAGGCTGCTAGCGTAGCTGTGATGGTGCTGGTCGACGAGTCTTCAATATTTTGCTCCTCTTTCTTTCTTCTGCCTGCCATCTTTACGATGTGGAGGAGTGCTGTCGATGGTGTTAAATATTTATGGTAGTTTTAAAACTTCGGCTGAGCTGTAATAACAGTTGAAGGTTAACAGATTGGGAGCTTGGAAAAAGTGCGACTACTCCAGCTTGTTGCTCCGCCTCCTCCATATAGTTATATTTAACAGATAGTTGACAATATTAGATAATTATCGTGACAGAACTGAGCCATGTGATTGGCAAATAATGAGTTCCTATGTGAGATATCTGCATTCATAATCCCCAATGACATATACACTAAAATAATTATTGTTTTGAATAGAAGATAAATGAAAGCAACCTATTTAAATATTCACCCTCATTCTGATGGCATTCATATGGTGTATACATATTCAGGAATAGATCAGATGAATGCAAATAATATTTTTCCGAGGCCAGATGTATCAAGAATTTGACTGTGAGAAGATTGATGGAATAGGGGAGGGAACATTTTTACACAGAGTGTTTTCGGCATGTTGACATGAGCTACGAGTTGAACTAAATAAGACAGATGCAATAACACATTTTAATGGGTCCTATGATAGGGGAGGTTTAGAAGAATGTAGGCCACTCGGTCACTTAGATGGAACACTGTCGAAATGAATCAGTTGGGCCGAAAGGTCAGTTTACGAGCAATTAACTCTGAATCTAAGAAGAACATTGAACAGTAATCAATTAACTATTTTGTATTTATAGCTTCAGCTGCCGAACGTGACAGAAATTAGTTTGGTTCCAGTGACGAGAGTGTTATTTATTGAGTGCCCAACTGAGCAGTGTCCGTGGTACCGTTTCACGCGGATGGACTGGCCAGCACATGGCACAATCTCCCATTTACACACTTTGAAGCTCAGAGCTGCACATGTCCTAGCAAGTTCCTTTCACAATGCCGCAATAGACTAAAGGTATAAATCCAAGAAAGTATCAATGACAAAACAGAATACTATATGTATAAATGCAGGGAAAACTGGGCCTGATTGTCGGCTCCAGGTTGATATACATCCCAAGGATGAACACTTGATTATATTAATTATATTATGTTGATCAATACTAATACTTTCCTCCGCCTAGCGCAGCCGGTCCTTACATAGAAACACATAAACATAGAAAATAGGTACCTGAGTAGGCCATTCGGCCATTCGGCCATTCGAGCCTGCACCGCCATTGAATATGATCATGGCTGATCATCCAACTCAGTATCCTGTACCTGCCTTCTCTCCATACCGCCTGATACTTTTAGCCACAAGGGCCATATCTATCTCCCTCTTAAATATAGCCAATGAACTGGCCTCAACTACCTTCTGTGGCAGAGAATTCCAGAGATTCATCACTCTTTGTGTAAAACAATGTTTTTGTCATCTCGGTCCTAAAAGATTTCCCCCTCATCCTAAAACTGTGACACCTTGTGCTGGACTTCCACTACATCGGGAACAATCTTCCTGCATCTAGCCTGTCCAACCCCTTAAGAATTTTGTAAGTTTCTATAAGTTCTATAAGTTTCTCAATCTTCTAAATTCTAGCGAGTACAAGCTGAGTTTATCCAGTCTTTCTTCTATGAAAGTCCTGACATCCCAGGAATCAGACTGGTGAACTTTGTCTGTACTCCCTCTATGGCAAGCATGTCTTTCCTCAGATTAGGAGACCAAAACTGTACGCAATACTCCAGGTGTGGTCTCACCAAGACACTGTACAACTGCAGTAGAACCTCCCTGCTCCTATACTCAAACCCATTTGTTATGGATGGTAACATATCATTCGCTTTCGTCACTGCCTGCTGCACCTGCATGCCTACTTTCAATGACTGGTTTACCATGACACCCAGGCATCGTTGCAACTCCCCTTTTCCTAATCGGCCACCATTCAGATAATAGCCGACTTTCCTGTTTTTGCTACCAAAGTGAATAACCGCACATTTCACCAAATTATACTGCATTTGCCATGCATGTGCCCAGTCACCCAGCCTATCCAAGTCATCTTGCAGCCTCCTAGCATCCTCACAGCTAACACTGCCCCCCCCCCCCAGCTTCGTGTCATCCGCAAACCTGGAGATGTTGCATTCAATTCCCTCATCCAAATCATTAATATATATTGTAAATAGCTGGGGTCCCAGCACTGACCCTTGCGGTACCCCACTAGTCACTGCCTGCCATTCTGAAAAGGACACGTTTACTCCTACTCTTTGCTTCCTGTTTGCCAGACAGTTCTCCATCCACATCAATACTGAACCCCCAATACCGTGTGCTTTAAGTTTGTATACTAATCTCTTATGCGGGACCTTTTCGAAATCCTTCTGAAAATCCAGATATAACACATCCACTGGTTTTCCCTTATCCACTCTACTAGTTACATCCTCGAAAAATTATATGTTTCGTCAGACATGATTTACCTTTCCTAAATCCATGCTGACTTTGTCCAATGAATTCACCACTTTCCAAATGTGCTGCTATCCCATCTTTAATAACTGTAGCAGTTTCCCCAACTACTTAATTTAGACTAACTCGTCTGAAATTCCCCGTTTTCTCTCTCCCTCCCTTTTTAAAAAGTGGGGTTACATTAGCTATCCTCCAATCCTCAGTAACCACCCCAAAATCTAAAGTGTTTTGAAACATTATCACTAGTGCATCCACTATTTCTGTGGCTACTTCCTTAAGTACTATGGGATGCAGCCTATTTGGCCCTAGTGATGTATCGGCCTTTAATCCATTCAATTTACCCAACACCGCTTCCTGGCTAACCTGGATTTCACTGAGTTCCTCCATCTCATTTGACCCCCGGTCCCCTGCTATTTCCGGTAGATTAGTTATGTCTTCCTTAGTGAAGATAGAACCAAAGTAGTTATTCAATTGGTCTGCCATGTCCTTGTTCCCAATGATCAATTCACATGTTTCTGACTTAAATGGACCTACATTTGTTTTAACTAATATGTTTCTCTTCACATATCTATAAACGCTTTTGCAGTCAGTTTTTATGTTCCCAGTCAGTTTCTTTCATAACCTATTTTCCCTTTCCTAATTAAGCTCTTTGTCCTCCTCTGTTGGACTCTGAATTTCTCTCAGTCCTCTTGTAGGCTGCTTTTTCTGGCTAATTTGTATGCTTCATCTTTTGTTTTGATACTATCCCTGATTTCCATTGTTATCCACGGATGCACTACCTTCCCTGATTTATTATTTTGCCAAACTGGGATGATCAAATGTTGTAGTTGATCCATGCAGTCTTTAAATGCCTTCCATTGAATATCCACCATTTAAGAATCAATTGCCAGTCTATCTTGGCCAATTCACGTCTCATACCCTAAATGTTACCTTTCTTTAAGTTCAGAACCCTTGTTTCTGAATTATTTTTTTCACTCTCCATCCTAATGAAGGACTCCACCATATTATGGTCACTGTTGCCCAATGGGCCATGCACAATAAGACTGATAACTAACCCTTCCTCATTACTCAATACCCAGTCAAGAATAGCCTGCTCTCTCGTTGGTTCCTCTACATGTTGGTTTCGAAAACTATCCCGCATACACTCCAAGAAATCCGCTTACTCAGAACCCCTGCCAATTTGATTCACCCAATGTATATGTAGATGAAGTCACCCATTATAACTGTTTTACCTTTGTTCCACGCATTTCTAATTTCCTGTTTGATCCCATCCCCAATTCCACTACTACTCTTAGGTGGCCTGTACAGAACACCCACTAGCGTTTTCTGCCCCTTAGTGTTTCGCAGCTCTACCCATAACGATTCCACATCCTCCAAGCTAATGGCCTTCCTTTCTATTGCGTTAATCTCTTCTCAAACCAGCAACGCTACCCCACCTCCTTTTCCTTTCTGTCTATCCCTCCTGAATTTTGAACATCCCTGGATGTTCAGCCCCCAGCTTTGGTCACCCTGGAGTCATGTCTCCGTGATCCCAACTATATCATAGTCATTAATAGCTATCTGCACATTCAACTCATCCGCCTTATTACGAATGCTCCTGCCATTGAGACACAAAGCCTTCAGGCTTGTTTTTACAACAATTTTACCCCTTATACAATTATATTGAAAAGTGGCCTTTTTTGATTTTTGCCCTGGATTTGTCTGCCTGCCACTTTTACTTTTCACCTTGCTACCTATTGCTTCTACCCTCATTTTACACCCCTCTCCCTCAGGTCACATATTTAAGAAACCCTTTCCCTTTAACTCCATTCTCGTCTATCCGATTTGCCCCCCCCCCCCTTATTCAGTTTAAAACCACCCGTGCAGCAGTGGAAAACCTGCCTGTCAGAATGCTGGACCCCACCAGTTAAGATGAAATCAAGTCCCTTTTGTACAGTTCCCCCTTACTCCAAAACAGATCCCAGTGATCTAAGAATCTAAATCCCATTCCTGCACCAGTTCCTCAGCCACACATTCAGGTCTCGTACCTCACTGTTCCTGCTCTCGCCAGCACGAGGAAATGGAAGCAAACCGGAGATAACAACCCTGGAGGTCCTGCTTTGCAGCATTTTTCCGAGCTCTCTAAAATCACGCTGCAGAATATGCATCCCCTTCTTTCCGACATCGTTTGTGCCGACATGCACTACCACTTCCGGCTGTTCACCTTCGCCCTTGAGGATTTTCTGCACTCAGTCCCTCAACAACATTTCCTTTGAATCCTCCCATTTCCCCCAAATCCAAGACGTATCTATGGGCGCGCGCAAGGGCACCAGCTGTGCCTGTCTCTTGGTAGGGTACCTCGAACAATCCTTGTTCTTGGCGTACCGTGGCCCTATCCCCGAGCTTTCCCTCCACAACATTGTCGACGGCATTGGTGCCACCTCCTGCACACATGCAAAACTCACTGCTTTCATCCATTTCACCGCTCACTGCCATCAGGCACGCAAACTCACTTGGACCATTTCCGAAATCTCCGCGATTGCGACGGTATATGCTAGAAGGGCTCTGAACCACGATGGGCAGAAACAATGGCTTTCTCCCAACTCTTCTTTCGTCGTCTTTAGCCTACTTATTGTAATGGTCAGCTTGCTGCTAAATGCGCTGCTTCATGCGTTCAAGATCGTACTCTGGGGTGAAGTAGTCTCGCTGTCGTCGGCAGAAGTCCATGCGTGCGACGATTCATGAGGCGCCGAGCGTGACTTATGCTCAGCCCTTGCTAAGGCCCATTACGATGATCCAACATCGCCAGGTAGGGGTCGGATCGTGATTTGCTGCTCTTCGTCATGATTCGCTTTGCTGTTTTAACGGCTGATTCCCTCGCGAACTGGCGAAATGCAACCGATGTGTATTGCGGCCCGTTATCGCTCACAACCTGTGTTGGGCTGCCGTATCTCGCGAAATGAGATTTCAACTTGCGAATCACGGTTGGCCTGCTCGTGTCTTCCAGCCGTTCTACTTCGACCAAGTTGCTATGGTAGTTTACGGTTTCAGAGCATTGAGTATAGAAGTTGGGATGTAATGTTAAAATTGTACAAGGCATTGGTGAGGCCAATTCTGGAGTATGGTGTACAATTTTGGTCGCCTAATTATAGGAAGGATGTCAACAAAATAGAGAGAGTACAGAGGAGATTTACTAGAATGTTGCCTGGGTTTCAGCAACTAAGTTACAGAGAAAGGTTGAACAAGTTAGGGCTTTATTCTTTGGAGCGCAGAAGGTTAAGGGGGGACTTGATAGAGGTTTTTAAAATGCTGAGAGGGATAGACAGAGTTGACGTGGAAAAGCTTTTCCCACTGAGAGTAGGGAAGATTCAAACAAGGGGACATGACTTGAGAATTAAGGGACTGAAGTTTAGGGGTAACATGAGGGGGAACTTCTTTACTCAGAGAGTGGTAGCTGTGTGGAATGAGCTTCCAGTGAAGGTGGTGGAGGCAGGTTCGTTTTTATCATTTAAAAATAAATTGGATAGTTATATGGATGGGAAAGGAATGGAGGGTTATGGTCTGAGCGCAGGTATATGGGACTAGGGGAGATTATGTGTTCGGCATGGACTAGAGGGGTCGAGATGGCCTGTTTCCGTGCTGTAATTGTTATATGGTTAACCTACGAGCTACAAAATGCCTTTGTTGGACTTGAGACTTCGTGCTTTGGATATGCCCTAATATCGTTTACGGATGTGTTATGCTGCTGCAAGTAAAATCAATTATTGCGTTTTCTGTACATATGACTCTTGAGAATGGAGTAACGTAACATTTTCGCATGCAGCCAGTGACGTTGAGAGGTCAACGGAAATAAGTGTATACGATTACGAGGGCCGGAGAGAGCATACATCAAACTTTTTTCCCCCCTGGTCTGGGTATCAACTTCAAGGGGACATAGGTTTTGGTTGAGACGAAAGTATTTTTAAAGCGATTTGATGGATGCCTTTTTTACTGAGTGGTTGGCTGGGCCCCAATTCTATTATATAAATATAACTAATGGTGCCTGTCGGTTCGTTTAATGTTCTAATCTAGCTGGAGGCAGGACACATGTTCCCGATGTTGGGGGAGTCCAGAACCAGGGGACACAGTTTAAGAATAAGGGGTAAGCCATTTACAACGGAGACGAGGAAATACATTTTTTCTCACAGATAATTTTGAGTGTGTGTAATTATCTCCCTCAGTGGAGGCCGGTTCTCTGGATTCTTTCAAGAGAGAGCTAGATTAGGCTCTTAAATATAGCGGAGTCAGGGGATATGGGGAAAAGGCAGGAACGGGGTACTGATTGGGGATGATCAGCCATGATCACTTTGAATGGCGGTGCAGGCTCGAAGGGACAAATTGCCTAGTCCTGCACCTATTGCCTATTGTCTGTTGGCTATTGTCTAATGCCTGTCCTCCATATCAACATGTCAGATTACATTCAATGTTCCCGAAATTCCATTTCCATGCATTCGTCCATGGAAACTATTAATCTGAACATTCCGATGTCAGACTACTGCTCACGAATATTGAGTTTGCGGAGAGATGGTGCGAATTCTATCAACCCCGCAGATTGCTCCTTGGCACCAACAGTCCACTCGACAGAACATACATAATGGATATCATCACACATGATGACTGCTACCCTTTGCGTGCGGCACTTAGTGCCCGGACACAAAAGAGTTAATAGTAGATGTTTGTTCAGTGAGTGTAATTAACGTCAGTCCGCAAGGAGCCCGGTTGTGCCACCGGGGGTTTCCCAGTTCCAATAAAAACGATTCCTGTTGATGGGTTACGAGTGTGTTAGTGAGAGCACCCCTTCCGTCACCGACACAGAGCAGCAGCAGCACAGACCGAGAAAACCATTGTGAATCCGTGAACAATAAAGTGGGATGTTAGATGGGTGGTTTGGCATCCGAGAATATTAGAAAATAAAGTAATTGTTACCGAGAGCAATCGAGGAACAGTGAGTGCAGTGTTACACAAATGGTTCGTTCTCTGAAAACGGTAGACTAGGAAGTTACTGCGATGGAGAAGAGTTTCTTCTTTTCGGTTGACGATATTTTTAGTTCTTTGCACAGCTTAAGTATGCGGATCTATATGTTATTCATGAATATTCAGCCTGTCTTTTATCCCATCCTAGCTCTTGTTGCTCTTCCAGGTAAGTACCTGTCAAAATTTCCATGCAAAATTAGATGAGAAGCGTCGGTTACGGGGTCCGGTATCGGGGTCCGGGGTCATTAGATCGGACAATCATGTTCTATCTATACAATCTTCGACTGAGTAAGGGGTAATGTGCTGATTGTGGGGATCATAGGTTTCACGTTGTTTATCACCGTGTTGCTTAACCTTTATTCAGATTAGTTTTACATTGCTACCATGTCCACAGCCAATGTTATTAAAACGGGAAACAATCGTTAACGCCATTCCATTTTCTGTAATTCACTGTCCTGCTGTAATCCGCTGCTGCCGTGCGCCTGGCGATCTATATGCAGCTATCGAAACTGTCCAGGTTCAAGTACACATGTTTTTGCCACGTGCACCAATGGGTGCAGTGATATTTGAGTTACCATACAGCCATACGAGTAAAAAGAACATAATGCACAATATAATTTAACATAAACATCCACCACGGTGAAATCCGGATTCATCACTGTTGGAAGACATTAAAATGCAGTCAATCCTCCCCCTTTATTAGCATTTGATTCGCCCCTCGCCGAATAAGCCGAGTTTTTGATTTGTCCGCTGTCATATGTCTGTTTATTTCCCTCCTCATAGTGAACACGCTGACGATTGTGGTCCTGTCCCGGGGAAAGTGTGATCTCTCCACAAGTGTCACTAGCTACCTGATCGCCATGGCAACGGCCGATCTACTGGTCATTATTTTCGACCTGATACTGAGGCAGATTCCGATTGCGTACTGGGAAGCGTTTATTTTCCTGTTCAAAGTCCCGATGTGTAATATCCACGCCGTCTTGCTTTACGCCGTCACCGACTGTTCTGTCTGGTTCACCGTCACCTTCACCTTTGATCGATTTGTGGCCATTTGTTGCCAGAAGTTGAAAACAGACTATTGCACCGAGAGAACAGCGCATGTGGTTCTGGGAACAGTGACCGTGCTGAGCTGTTTAAAGAACACGTTCTGGTATTTTATGTTGAGCAGTACGTACTTGCTATTTAATGCCCCCTGGTTTTGTTGGGCAAGACGAGGTGTTCGAACCTCACTGGTCTGGGGCATCGGGGAGTTTCTCCAATATCTCATCACCCCCGTGATCCCATTTATCCTCATTGTTTTGTTGAACACTTCGACCATCAGATACGTGTTAGTGGCGAGCAGAGCCCGCAGCAGACTCCGGGGTCCCAGCAGTGCAGAGAGTGGGAGAGACCCGGAGGTGGAGAGCCGCAGGAAATCCCTCATTTTACTGTTGGTCATCTCGGGGAATTTCATAGTGTTGTGGGCGCTCCATACGATATGTGTTATGTGGTTCCGACTGGCTGGATTAATTCCTAGCTGGATCTATCCGGTATCCGCCATCGGAGAACTGGCGTACATCCTGCAGATCATGAGTTGCTGCACAAATACTGCCCTTTACGCCGTCACCCAGACTAAGTTCAGGCAGCAGTTCAAAGAAGTTGTGAACTCGCCCTTTACTCTGATTGTAAAATGCTTTCAGCGCCGCTGGTTCCAGGAAACGGTGCCCGCTCCATCCCATCTGCTCACCCTCCCCCCTCACTCCCCGACACGCTGAGGATCCTTAGTGACCTGGTACACAGATTAGCCTTGTGACGTTGGTATGTCCCCCGATTCCGCCACGAGAATATCTTCTCCTGCCCCACCGAAGCTCCGGTAGTTTCTGGACACACAACCACACTCACACGAGAACCAGCAGCGCCCCCATTACCACACTTTCACCAACAGCAGCGTCCCCATTGCCACACTTTCACCAACAGCACCGTCCCCATTGCAACACTTTCACCAACAGTACCGTCCCCATTACCACACTTTCACCAACAGCACCGCCAGTTTGTTCTACTAAGAAAACGAATGATCCGACCGATTCAATCGTCTTCTTGCAGGAACATCTTTGACTTACTCTCACTCATCTCCGACAATAATGCGCCCCAACAGAGTTCTTCAAAACAAAGAACCATTCCGAACTAAATTACACATTCAGGCTCAATTGAAAATAATATAAATATTATGAAGCCCAAAGGAAATCCGGCATAAAGTGTCTTTATACACTGTCACAGAGCATTTCATAACATCGGTTCACCTCAAATCAATTATCTTAAAAGAATCAAACAGATTAAAAAATAAATAAAAATTGTTAAAAACGAAGACAAGTTATCAAAGTCAGGACTGACCCCTGGTCGACGGTTTATCAGCAGCTTAAAACAACTCAGCAGGTGAGGGCTCATAATGTGCATTAAATAAGATTAAGTATATTCGACTCCATCGACCAGGTTTGGGGCTCACGTGCGGTGATAAATCAATATAGAGAAGCAGTGACATTGATTAATTGAAACATAAATTGAAACGCAGTGTTTCTCTTGCAATGATACAACATTGATATTGTGTGTACACATCTGAGCAGTTATTTTTAGACACCAAACATTCCGATGTTGTATGACCACTCGTGAACTTACCAATGAGCTGAATACTTCCCCGTCATTGACAAGGGCAGCGGTGGCGAGACTACAGTTTGATTGCAGGTGAAACAGATTTTCCCTCACGGATGTTAGAAACTGCCGGCGTCTCAAATCAACTGTTCGACTAAAGTTCATGCTTTCTGCGTCGTCACTGATCGGGCTCTTTTGAGATTTAACCTCCGGATCGAGCATCTTTTTCATATCCTTGTCACTTTCGACCTGTTCATCAACCTGCTTTAATAACGTATAGAGATACAAAAAGCTGGAGAATCTCAGCGGGTTAGACATCATCTTTGGTGAAAAGGAATAGGTGACGTTTCGGGTCAAGACCCTTCTTCAGACTGAGCGCCAGGGGAAAGGGAAAAGAGAGATAGAGATGATATGGAGAGCTATAGAATAAATGATTGAAAGTTATGAAAAAAACGTAACGATGATAGAGGAAATAGGACATTGTTAACTGTTTGCTGGGTGAGAATGTGTACATTGTACGTCAACAATACGGCTTTGCGGCTGGTACGACGGGTGGGGTTGGGATTGAGAAGGAATAAAATGTAACGTTGTTGGAGATCCCGTGGTGATTTGAATCGACATGACTGCTGGACCTTATTGTTGCGGATTTAGACAACTCTCTTGTGTAACATGGGTGGTCACGGAGCCATAAAACACTCAAAATCACTCGTTCTGTTGAATTGTGTGTTTGACCTCCACCCTAAATCTGACACTCGCGTGAGGTCTGAAGAAGGGTCTGGACCCGAAATGTTGCCTATCTCCTTCGCTCCATAAATGTTGCCTCACCCGCTGTGTTTCTCCAGCATTTTTGTCTACCTAAAAACTTCACGAGGCCCAGTCGCCCTGTAAATTACTGCTCAAATCATGAGAGCACACAGACAAAATATCGTCTAGTTTAGATAGGGTTCATAAAACAGTCGGTTATACAATGCCTTAACACCATATACTGGGAATCCGTTAGAGAGGACCCAAGGCGTTTCATTGACTCACTGCACTTACTACTCCCTTTTTAGGTTACGAGAATTAATGGCTACATGCGGAATTTACAATTTTGTTATGGTTCTTCTGTGATGAACATTTTTATGTCGTCTTTCTTGTTTTGTCTTGTTTCTTGCTCTCCCAAATTTGTTTCCTGTTATTCGTAAAATTATTCTTCAATCTGTCTGACAAATGGGCGTAATGCAAAATTCATCTTAATGTATTGTCAGTTGTGTCCCCCCCCGTGTACTTTTCAGCATTATATTCGTTTTGCCCCAGATACACATGCCTTGCTCATTAAACACTTCTTCAGTGTATTTATTTCCACTCCAATCCTGACCTTTAAGCTACCTTCACTATGTTGCAATATTTTCCCATCATGCCTCCCCATTATGTAAACTGTTAATTTAAAGATAGCACAAAATTGCCCATAACATCCATAATTTCCTGAATCAAATCCCGCTCGTGGCTCTTAACCAACACCAAGCAAACCTTATTAAATTAAAATGTAATAGACATTATAACATAATAGAACTGACAGTAGGCATTTTTGTATATTTATCGCTCTTCGTGGTGTAGAAACGAGGAGCTGTAGATGCTGGTTTAGAAAAAAAACGTTACAAAGTGTTTTTATTTCACGTGGCTGTGTGCATTGTTGCTTTGCTGCATGGTAACTCAAATGTCACTGTAACTTAATTGTTTAAATGAGAATAAAGCGAACTTCAACTTGAATTGAGCGTGAACTTGAATAAATGTGCGTCCAGGTGAACATGTTAGGCGAAGTTTCATTCGGGACCCTTCTTTACACTGAAGAAGTGTTTAATGAGCAAGGCATGTGTATCTGGGGCAAAACGAATAGAATGCTGAAAAGTACACGGGGGGGGGGGACACAACTGACAATACATTAAGATGAATTTTGCATTACGCCCATTTGTCAGACAGATTGAAGAATAATTTTACGAATAACAGGAAACAAATTTGGGAGAGCAAGAAACAAGACAAAACAAGAAAGACGACATAAAAATGTTCATCACAGAAGAACCATAACAAAATTGTAAATTCCGCATGTAGCCATTAATTCTCGTAACCTAAAAAGGGAGTAGTAAGTGCAGTGAGTCAATGAAACGCCTTGGGTCCTCTCTAACGGATTCCCAGTATATGGTGTTAAGGCATTGTATAACCGACTGTTTTATGAACCCTATCTAAACTAGACGATATTTTGTCTGTGTGCTCTCATGATTTGAGCAGTAATTTACAGGGCGACCGGGCCTCGTGAAGTTTTTAGGTAGACAAAAATGCTGATGGCACGGGCTGGGAAGAAAGCTGGAAGAAGGGCCAAGTAATTTTTTTTTTCATTAAAGATTATTTAAAATTAGTGAATTCAATGATCATTCAGGCGGGTTGTCAGCCGCCGAAGCGAAACATCAGTTGTTGATCCTCCAGTTTGCTCTGGCCTCATTCGGGCAATAGAGGGCGCATCTTTAAAATGATGAGAGGGATAGACAGAGTTGACGTGACAAGATTTTCCCATTGAGAGTAGGGAAGATTCAAACAAGCAGACATGGCTTCAGAATTAAGGGACAGAAGTTTAGGGGTAACATGAGGGGGAATTTCTTAACTCGGTGAGTGGTAGCTGTGTGGAATGAGCTTCCAATGGAAGTGGTGGAGGCAGGTTCGATTTTATCATTTAAAAATAAATTGGATAGGTATGTGGATGGGAAAGGAATGGAGGGTTATGGTCTGAGTGCAGGTAGATGGGACTTGGGGAAAATAATTGTTCGGCACGGACTTGTAGGGCCGAGATGGCCTGTTTCCGTGCTGTGTAATTGTTATATGATTATATGGTTATATGACACAAAGGTCAGCATGGGAATAGGAAGGTACACAAAATTGCTGGAGGAACTCAGCGGGTGCAGCAGCATCTATGGAGCGAAGGAAATAGGCGACGTTTCGGGCCGAAACCCTTCTTCAGATGGGAATAGGAAGGTGTGTTAATGTGCATAACAACCGGAGATCCATGACGGCTCGTGTAAGAAGGCCGTGCAGATGCTGGTTTGAGCAGAAGATAGACACAAAAAACTGGAGTAATTCAGTGGGACAGGCAGCATCTCTGGAGAGAATGAATGGGTCCAGATCCTTCTTTAGAATGGTTTGGGATAAGGGTAACAATAGATATAGAAGTGATGTGGAGCGGCAGGTGCATCTTCTGCGTTTTCAGGGTAACATGCAGCTGGGGAAGAAGTTCCACCCCATCAGCTGTTGCATACAACATATAACACCTGCAACGGGATCGCACCACCAGCCACATTTCCCATCTCTACCCCTTTCCGCCTTCCGCAGACATCGTTCTCTCTGCAACTCCCTGCTTAACTCATCCCTTCCCATCCAAACCATCCCATCCGTAGCTGCCTGCCCCAACAACCGCAGATATGCCACACCTGTTGCTCTACCTCCTTCCTCGACTCTCTCTAGGGACTCCAACAGTTCTTTCTAGTTAGACAGTAGTTTACTTGCATCTCCTCCAAACTAATCTAACATATCCGTTAAATAAGTTGTGGACTCTGATGTTTCTGAGGACGAAAGGTAGGCTGAGCGATCGTTTCGCGGAAAACCATTGCTCCGCCCGCCTGATCGAACCTGGTCTCCCGGTTGCAGGACAGGAATTTAACCAATTATCCTTCCCATTTCGACACAGATATTTCCGTCCTCGATATTGTCCATTGTTAGGGTGAGGTTAAACGCAAGTTGAAGGAACATCATCTCATATTTCGCTTGGGCAGCTTGCACCACAGAGGTATATCTATCCTTCCCCCACCCCCACGAGCACCTTCTCAATTTCACCCCAAAAAACAGCTTGCAATTGCCTGTTTCCTTGATCATCGTTATCTCTCTGCATATCTTTCACATATTTTATCTCTCTACATCACCGTCTATATCTCGCTTCCCTTATCCCTCACCAGTCTGCAGAATGGTCTCGACCCGAAATGTCGCATATTCCTTCATTCCAGACATGCGGACTGAGTACTTTGTCTGAGTACTGAGTAGCTGAGTACCGTCTTGCAGCTGGCGGAAGAGGACAGCTTCAGGCGGTTGAAGCGTTCTGCAACCGGGCGAGGGGGTGATTTCAAGGGGCGCCGGTCTGGGCCCGGTGGGATAAAGCGTCCTGCGGCTGGGATTGTGGGACGTCTTCTGGCGGGGCTGCCTGGTGGATGAGTGTCTTGCAGCCTAGGTAATAATAATAATAATGGATTGGATTTATATAGCGCCTTTCTAATACTCAAGGCGCTTTACATCGCATTATTCATTCACTCCTCAGTCACACTCGGTGGTGGTAAGCTACTTCTGTAGCCATAGCTGCCCTGGGGCAGACTGACGGAAGCGTGGCTGCCAATCTGCGCCTACGACCCCTCCGACCACCACCAATCACTCACACACATTCACACACATTCACACACAGGCAAAGGTGTAGGGATACGGTTTGATGAGGGGGCGGTTCGTTGAAATCGGGAGAGCGTTCTGCAGCCGGAGGAAGGCAGACGGCTTTACGTGGGAGCTGTTGGGGGCCGCTCGGTGGGGGAAAGTTCCTGCAGCCGGGGGAGAAGGAAGGTTTCGAAATGTGGCCGTTTAAAGGCGTTGTATTTGGGGGGCTAGTTCGGTTGTTGCGGGCCCAAGGGACTGGTTTCCAGAGGGCTAGTATGGATATTGTAAGCCAGAGTGTCTTTTCTTGGCGGGAGGCATCCTGCAGTTGGTGCTGTGGGTCGGCTTCACGAGGGGGAAGCGTCCTGCAGCCGGTGTAAGAGGATTATTTCAGGCGGGGGCTGTGAGGGATCGGTGGGAGTGGGGAGAGAAATCTGTAGCCGGGCGAAGGGGGCGGGTTCAGGTGGGGGACGGTTAGGTGGGGGGGGGGGGGTACTGGGAAACGTCATGCAGCTTGCGACAGGGACTGCTTCAGGCGGAGGCCGGTCGGTAAGGGGGGTTGAAACTTCTGCAGCCGGGACAGCAAGAGGCGACGGCTTCGGGCGGAGTCGGCCGGAGCATCCTGTAGCCGTGGATGCGAATGGCTATAGGCGGCGGGGGTGGGAGGGGGGGGGGTTCCTGGTGCCGGGAAAGGATTCATTCTGGATGGCTATTACGCATGTTGTGGGTCAAAGCGACTGGTTTCCAGAGAGCTAGTATGGACATTGTGGACCGAATGGACACTTCTTGGAGTTGTACAAGTGTTATAGGCCTGAGTGTCTGATTAGGCGGGAGGCACCCTGCAGTTGGGGAAGCAAAAAGGGCTGTTGAGCCAAAACCAAGGAAGCCAACGTCAGGTAACGCCATTGTAGTGGGAGACCCCATTGTAAGAGGTACGGACAGGGTTTTCAGCGGCAACAGACGGGATTCGAGGATGGTGTGCTGCCTTCCTGGTGCCAGGATCCAGGATTTCACGGACAGAGTGCAGAAAATCATCAAGGGCGAAGGTGAACAGCCGGAAGTGGTAGTGCATGTCGGCACAAACGATGTCGGAAAGAAGGGGATGAATATTCTGCAGCGTGACTTTAGAGAGCTCTGAAAAATGCTGTAAATCAGGACCTCCAGGGTTGTTACCTCCGGTTTGCTTCCAGTTCCTCGTACTGGCGAGAGCAGGAACAGGGGAATTCGGGACCTGAATGTGTGGCTGAGGATCTGGTGCACGAAGCAGGGATTTACATTCTCAGATCACTGGGATCAGTTTTGGGGTACAAAAGGGACGTATTGAATCTTAACTGGTGGAGGACCAGCATTCTGGCAGGCAGGTTTGCCACTGCTACTCGGGTGGTTTTAAACTGAATAAGGGGGATGGGGTGTCAAATGAGATAGACGAGGATGGAGTTAAAGTGAAAGGATTTCTTAACTGTGTGAGCAGAGAGATAGAGTGTGTAAAATGAGGGTAGAAACAATAGGTAGCAAGGTGAAAAGTAAAAGTGGCAGGCAGACAAATCCGGGGCAAAAATCAAAAAGGGACACTTTTCAACATAAGGGGTAAGAGTATTTTAAAAACAAGCCTGGAGGCTTTGTGTTTCAATGCAAGGAGCATTCGTAATACGGTGGATGAATTGAATTTGCAGATAGCTATTAATGATTATGATATAGTTGGGATCACGGAGACATGGCTCCAGGGTGACCAAGGCTGCGAGCTGAACATCCAGGGATATTCAATATTCAGGAGGGATAGATAGAAATAAAAAGGAGGTGGGGTAGCGTTGCTGGTTAGATAGGAGATTAACGCAATGGAAAGGAAGGACATTAGTTTGGAGGATGTGGAATCGGTATGGGTAGAGCTGCGAAATACTAAGGGGCAGAAAACGCTCGTGGGAGTTGTGTACAGGCCACCTAACAGTAGTAGTGGAGTTGGGGATGGCATCAAAAAGGAAATTAGAAATGCGTGCAACAAAGGTAAAACAGTCATAATGGGTGACTTCAATCTTCATATAGATTGGGTGAATCAAATTGGCAGGGGTGCTGAGGAAGAGGATCCCTTGGAATGTATGCGGGATAGTTTTCTAAACCAACATGTAGAGGAACCAACGAGAGAGCAGGCTATTCTAGACTGGGTATTGAGTAATGAGGAAGGGTTAGTTAGCAGTATTGTTGTGCGTGGCCCCTTGGGCAAGAGTGACCATAATATGGTCGAGTTCATTAGGATGGAGAGTGACATAATTAATTCCGAAACAAGGGTTCTGAACTTAAAGAAACGTAACTTTGAGGATACGAGACGTGAATTGGACAAGATAGACTGGCAATTGATTCTTAAAGGGTTGACGGTGGATATGCAATGGAAGGCATTTAAAGACTGCATGGATGAACCACAACAACTGCTCCTCCCAGTTTGGCAAAATAATAAATCAGGGAAGGTAGTGCATCCGTGGATAACAAGGGAAATCAGGGATAGTATCAAAACAAAAGATGCAGCATACAAATTAGCCAGAAAAAACAGCCTACCAGAGGACTGGGATAAATTCTGGGAGTCCAGCAGAGGAGGATAAAGGTCTTAATTTGGAAAGGGAAAATAGATTTTGGAAGAAAACTGGCAGGGCACATAAAAAATGACTGCAAAAGTGTTTATAGATATGTGAAGAGAAAAAGATCAGTTAACACAAATGTAGGTCCCTTGCAGTCAGAACAGGTGAATTGATCATGGGAAACAAGGACATGGCAGACCAATTGAATAACTACTTTGGTTCTGTCTTCAATATGGAAGACAGAAATAATCTGCCGGAAATAGCAGGGGACTGGGGGTCAAATGAGATGGAGGAACTGATTGAAATCCAGGTTAACCGGGAAGTGGTGTTAGGTCAATTGAATGGATTAAAGGCCGATAAACCCCCAGGGCCAGATAGGCTGCATCCCAGAGTACTTAAGGAAGGTGCCCCAGAATTAGTGGATGCATTAGTGATAATTTGTCAAAACTCTTTAGATTCTGGAGTAGTTCCCGAGGATTGGAGGGTAGCTAATGTAACACCACTTTTTAAAAAGGGAGGGAGAGGGAAAACGGGGATTTACAGACAATTTAGCCTAACATCGGTAGTGGTGAAACTGCTAGTCAGTTATTAAAGATGGGATAGCAGCACATATGGAAAGTGTGAAATCATTGGATAAAATCAGCATGGATTTATGAAATGTAAATCATGTCTGACGAATCTTATAGAATTTTTCGAGGATGTAACTAGTAGAGTGGAAAAGGGAGGACCAGTGGTTGAGTTATATCTGGACTTTAAGAAGGCTTTCGACAATGTCCCACGTAAGAGATTAGTATACAAACTTAATGCACACGGTATAGGGGGTTCAGTATTGATATGGATAGAGACCTGGCTGGCAGACAGGAAGCAAAGAGGAGGAGTAAACGGGTCATTTTCAGAATGGCAGGCAGTGACTAGTGGGGTGCCGCAAGGCTCAGTGCTGGGACCCCAGCTATTTACAATATATATTAATGATTTGGACGAGGGAATTGAATACAACATCTCCAAGTTTGCGGATGACACTAAGCTGGGGGGCAGTGTTAGCTGTGAGGAGGATGCTAGGGGGCTGCAAGGTGACTTGGATGGCTGGGTGAGTGGGCAAATGCATTGCAGATGCAGTATAATGTGGATAAATGTGAGGTTATCCACTTTGGTGGCAAAAACAGGAAAGTAGTCTATTATCTGAATGGTGGCCGATTGGGAAAATGGGAGATGCAACGAGACCTGGGTGTCATGGTACACCAGTCATTGAAAGTAGGCATGCAGGTGCAGCAGGCAGTGAAGAAAGCGAATGGTATGTTAGCATTCATAGCAAAATGATTTGAGTATAGGAAGCAGGGAGGTTCTACTGCAGTTGTACAGGGTACTTGGTGAGACCACACCTGGAGCATTGCGTACAGTTTTTGCCTCCTAATCTGAGGAAATATATTCTTGCCATAGAGGGAGTACAGAGAAGGTTCACAAGACTGACTCCTGGGATGTTACGACTTTCATATGAAAACATATTGGATAGACTCGGCTTGCACTCGCTAGGATTTAGAAGATTGAGGGGGGATGTTATAGAAACTTACAAAATGCTTAAGCGGTTGGACAGTCTAAATGCAGGAAGATTGTTCCCGATGTAGGGGAAGTCCAGAACAAGGGGTCACAGATTAACGATAAGGGGGAAATCTTTTAGGACCGAGATGAAATTTTTTTTTTCACAGACTGGCGAATCCCTGGAATTCTTTGCCACAGAAGGTAGTTGAGGTCAGTTCATTGGCTATATTTAAGAGATAGATGTGGCCCTTGTGGCTAAAGGGATAAGTGGGTATGGAGAGAAGGCAGGTACTTGATAATCAGTTGGATGATCAGCCATGATTATATTGAATATTCGAAGGGCCGAATGGCCTACTCCTGCACCAATTTTCTATGTGCCTATGTCTATGTTTCTATGTTGTGGGCCGAAGGTAGACAAAAATGTTAGAGAAACTCAGCGGGTGCGGCACCACCTATGGAGCGAAGGAAATAGGCAATGTTTCGGGTCGAGACCCTTCTGCAGACCGAAAGGACCGGTTTATTGAGGGCTAGGCCATCGTGGGCTGAATTATATTTTCTTGTTGTAGGCCGAATGGACTGCAGGTGGGGATGGGGACGTCTTTAGGCGGGCCGGCGGGAACCCACGGCTTCTGGACTCGCCCATGACCTCTGCACCCACTCACTGACGGCTTCTGGATTGAATCACTCACTCGCGGCTTCTGGACTCACTCGCGGCTTCTGGACTCACTCACTCACGGCTTCTGGACTCACCCACTCACTCACTGTTTATTGGTCGAGAGAGAGAGAGAGAGAGAGAGAGAGAGAGAGAGAGAGGAGACTGGAGAGACGAGAGAGCAGGTTCAACGAATGAGAGTAGATGAGAGATGGATGATGAGGATGCAAGAAGAGGAGCGGAGATAGCGAGAGTCCGACGGGAGATGGAGGAGGATGAATTGAGAGAGAGACGAGAGGAGAGAAGACGAGACGAGAGAGAGAGAGAGCGAGAGAGAGAGAGAGAGAGAGAGAGAGAGAGAGAGAGAGAGAGAGAGAGAGAGAGAGAGAGAGAGAGAGAGAGAGAGAGAGCGAGCGAGCGAGCAAGGAGAGATATCCAGGCCGTGTTCCTTTACGCCGCCACAGAATGTTCTGTCTGGTTCACCGTCACCTTCACAGTTGATCGATTTGTGGCCATTAGTTGCCAGAAGCTGAAAGCAGACTTTTGCACCGAGAGAACAGGGGATGTGGTTCTGTGGACAGTTGCCGTGCTGAGCTGTTTAAATCATACGTTCAGGTATTTTATGTTGAGCGGTAGGTACTTGCTATTTAATGCCCTCTGGTTTTGTTGGGCAAGAACCGGTGTTCGAAACTCACTGATCTGGGGAATCGGGGAGTTTCTCCATTATCTCATCACCCCCGTGATCCCATTTGTCCTCCTTATTTTCTTCAACACTTCGAACATCAGATACGTTTTAGAGGCTACGGGGTCCTAGCAGAGATGCGGAGTTGGAGAGCCGCAGCAAATCCCTAATTTTACTGCTGGTCTTGTCGGGGAATTTCATGTTGTTGTGGGTACTCCATGCGATATATATTGTGTGGCTGAGACTGGCTGGATTAATTCCTAGTTTGAATAATCCAGACAACCTCAGTGGCGAGCTGGACTACATGCTGCAGACCATGAGTTGCTGCACAAACACGCCGTCGTACAGACTAAGTTCAGGCAGCAGTTCAAATAAGTGGTGAAATCGCCCTTTGCTTTGATTGTAAAATGCACTCAGCGCCGCTGGAGTTTACGAATCCGTGTCCTCTCCATCCCATCTGCTCACCCTCCCCCCTCACTTCCCGACACGACGAGGATCCTCAGTGACCTGATCCACATGTGACATTTGTGACCCTGGTATATCCTCAGATTTCTTCTCCTGTCCAGCGAATCTCCGGCAGTTTCTGGAACCACAACCGCCCTCCCACGAGAACCAGTAGATACTACACTTTATCCAACAGCACCGCCACATTGTTCAACTGAGGGAAAGAATGACCAGACGGATTCAATCGTCTTCTTGCTGGAACATCTTTGACTCACAACGGAGCGCCTGAAAAATATAGCTCCTCCCTCTCATTCATATACGACAATAATGCCCCTCGACACAGAGTTTCTCAGAACTAGGAACCATTCCGGACTAACTTAGACATACAGGATCAATTGCAAATCATATAAATAATTATAAAGCCCAAAGGCAATGGGGGATATACTGTCTTCATACTGGCTCAGAAGAATCGAACAGAAAAAATATTGCTTAAAAATCAAACCTTGTCCAACTCCCTCGTGATCATTGAATGTTGAAATCGAGGACAAGTTATCAAAGTCATGACTGAACTCAGGTCAACGGTTTATTGTGCCCTGTGTTTTTTGTTGCATAGTATACACCAAAGTACTAACAATAATAATTTCGTTGTACTGCGGGTGCTGCGAGGGGTCGTTCAGGCTGTCGGCCCGCCGGTGGGTGCTGCGAGGGGTCGGTCGGGCGGTCGGCAGGCGGTGGGTGCTGCGCAGAGTCGATCGGGCTCTTGGTCCGCCCGTAGGTGCTGCAAGGCGTCTGTCGGGCGGACGGCCCGCCGTTGGCTGCTGCCAGGGGTCGGACGGGCTATCGGTAGGCCGTTGGGTGCTGCGAGGGGCTGTCGCTGGGGTAACGCACATAACCTACCATCACCCATTAATTAGGGGGATTCAGGAGCCGGTGAAACCCGTGACCTCTGCGGCACTCATACTCAACATACACACTAACAATTCTATTCATTATATTATTTTGTATAATATGTTGAGGAATTGTAAAGGCAAGAAGACACCAATTGGTGTCATCTAGAGATCCCCAAATAGTAGCCCGCATGTAGGGTGTAATTTGTAGTACGACTTAAAACTGGCATGTAACAAAGGTAATGTGGTGATGGGGTATTTCAATATGCAGGTAGACTGGAAACATCAGGTTGGTTCAGGACCCCAAGAAAGAGAGTTTGTAGAGTGTCTCCGAGATAGATACTTAATGCAGCTTGTATTGGAGCCGACCAGAGTAAAGGCAATTATGGATTTAGTGTTGTCTAATGAATCAGATTTGATCAGATAACTCGACGTAAAGAAAACGCTTGGAGGTAGTGATCATAATATAATTAGTTTTAATCTGCATTTTGAGAAGGAGAAGGTAAAATCGGAAGTGTCAGTGATGCAGTTCAACAAAGGGGACTATGAAGGCATGAGAGATGAGCTGGCCAAGGTAGACTGGAAAGGGATCCTAGCAGGAATTACGGTGGAACAGCAATAGCAGGAATTTCTGGGCATAATCCGGAAGATGCAGGATCACTTCATTCCAAAAAGGAAGAAAGATTCTAAGGGGAGTAGGAGGCAACCGTGGCTGACAAGAAAAGTTAGAGCGAGAATAAAATTAAAAGAATAGATGGATAACACACCAAAGAGTAGCCGGAAACCAAAGGATTGGGAAACTTTCATAGGACAACAGAAGGAAACAAAACGCGCAATACGGGCTGAAAAGATGAAGTAGGAAGGGAAGCTGGCCAGGAATTTATAGAAGGACAGTAAAAGCTTATTTACATATGTCAAGGGAAAAAGAGTAGCAAAGTCAAATGAGGGTCTCTTGAAGGCAGACACGGGTGAAATTATTATGGGCAACAAGGAAATGGCAGAAGAGTTGAACAGGTACATCGGATCTGTATTCACTAAGGAAGACACAACCAATCTCCCAGAAATACTGGCGGACAGAGGATCTAAGGGGGTAGAGGAACTGAAAGCAATTTTCATTAGGCGAGAAATAGTATTGGGTAGGCTAATGGGACTGAAGGATGATAAATCCCCTGGGCCGGGTGGTCTGCATCCCAGGATCCACAGGGAGGTGGCTCATGAAATAGTGGAAGCATTGCTGATCATCTTCCAATGTTCCATAGATTCAGGATCAGTTCCTGTGGATTGGAGGATAGCTAATGTTATCCCACTTTTCAAAAAAGGAGCGAGAGAGAAAACGGGGAAATACAGACCAGTTAGCCTGATTTCGTTGGTGAGAAAAATGCTGGTCAAGTATTAAATAGGTAATAATAGGACATTTAGATAGCAGTAAAATGATTAGTCCAAGCCAACGGATTTATGAAAGGGAAATCATGCTTGACTGATCTTCTGGGATTTTTTGAAGTGACAATCAAAATGGATAAAGTGGAGCCAATAGATTTAGTGTATCTAGACATTCAGAAAGCGTTTGATAAGGTCCCGCACGGGAGACTGGTGACTAAAATTGGAGCACATGGTATTGGGGCAGGGTGTTGATATGGAGTGAAAATTGGTTGACAGACCGGAAGCAAAAAATAGGAGTAAACTGGTCCTTTTCAGAATGGCAGTCAGTGGCGAGTGGAGTGCCGCAAGGGCTACACAACTGTTTACCATATATATTAATGATTTGGAAGAGGGAATTAGGAGCAACACGAGCAAGTTTGCGGATGACACAAAGCTGGGTGACAGTGTTAACTGTGAAGATGATGTAAGGAGGCGGCAGGGTGACCTGGACTGGTTGAGTGAGTGGGCAGATGCGTGGCAGATGCAGTATCATATAGATCAATGTGAGGTTATCCACTTTGGAGGTACAATAAGGGGCAGATTTTACTCTCAATGGGATTAGGTTAGGTAAGGCGGAGGTGAAGCGAGACCTGGGCGTCCATGTACACCCGTCACTGAAAGTTGGCGCGCAGGTACAGCTGACAGTGAAGAAATCTAATGGAATGTTGGCCTTCATAACAAGAGGATTTCAGTATAGGAGTAAAGAGGTTCTTCTGCAGTTGCATCGGGCTCTGGTGATCACATCTGGAATACTGATTACAGTTTTTGTCTCCTAATTTGAGGAAGGACATCCTTGTGATTGAGGCAGTGCAGTGCAGTTCACGAGATTGATCTCTGGGATGGCGGGACAGCCATATGAGGAAAGATTCAAAAGACTAGGCTTGTATTCACTGGAGTTTAGAAGGATGAGGGGATATCTTATAAAAACATATAAAATTATAAAAGGACCGGTCAAGCTAGATGCTAGAAAATGGTCCCAATGTTAGGCGAATCCAGAACCACGGGCCACAATCTTAGAATAAAGGGAAGGCCAGTGAAGACTGAGGTGAGAAATAAAGCCTTCACCCAAACAGTTGGCCAAATCACAGGATGGATTTAATAAAGAGTTAGATAGAGCTCCATGGGCTAGTGGAATCAAGGGATATCGGAAGAAGGCAGGCACGGGTTATTGATTGGAGATGATCACAATGAATACCGCCATTCATTTTGATCATCGAACGGCCGAATGCCCTCCTCCTGCACCTATGGTTCTATGTGTCTATATAATTATATATAACTCAAGTCATAATCACGTTATACATATATAAGTCACATCAGTTAAATTCCAGACACATTTTCGATGTTCGGACCACGGCCTAAAAGGGAAATGAGAGATATGGATGGATATCGGATAAATGAATGAATGATATGCAAAAACGTAACGGTGATCAAGGAAACAGGCAATTGTTAACTGTTTACTGGGTGAGAACGAGTACAGACAATGAGACTCAACAAGACGACTGTTTAGAGAGGAGGAATGGCATATAACGTTGTTGGAGATCTGGTGGTGATTTGTATCGGCATGATTGCTTGACCTTATTGTCACGGATGTAGAGCACTCTCTTGTGTCGCACGTGAGGAGTCATGGGGCCATGAAACACTCAAGCAGGATCTTCGCTCTTTTGGAGGGGGTTGTGTGTTTCACCTCCATCAAAATCTGGCTTTTGTGAGGAGCAGTCGCCCTGCAAATTACAGCTCAAATCGAGATAGCACACAGATAAAATCTCGTCTAGTTTCGGTGGGTTCATAAAACAGTCCGTTTATATAATGCCTCAATACCATATATATACAGTATATACATATACACTGGGGATCATTTTGCGAGGAGCCAAGGCGTTTCACTGACTCACTGCACTTACACCCCTTTAGGTTCCGTGAATCAATGGCTACGTGCAGGTTTTACAATTTTGTAATAGTTAATCTGAGATGAACATGTCACTATCTTCTTTCCTGCTTTGCCTTGTTTATTTCTCTCCTAACTCTGTTCCCTGTTATTCAGAAAACTAGTATTCAAACTGTCTGACAAATACGATTAATGCAAAACTACTCTTAACATATTTTCCTAACAATTCTCTTAATTATTGTCCTCCGTCTGCTTTACTGCATTATATTCTTTTTGCCCCAGATAACCATGCCTTGCAACTTAAAACATTCTCCGGTTTCTTTATATCCACTTCAATCCTGACCTCAGTGAAGGAAAATATTTTGCCATATTTTCCCATCGTGCTTCCCCAATATGTAAGCTGTTGATTTAAACAATGCACAGATTTGTTCATAACATCCATCATTTCCTATATTAAATCCCCCTCGTGTCTCTTAGCCAAGGCCAAGTAAACAAAATTAAATAACAATTTAATAGACATTATAACATAATTTACGAGACAGTAAGGTATTACTGTCTATTTATCTCTCTTCGTGGTGTAGAAACGAGGTGCTGTAGATGCTGGTTTAGAAAAACAAATCGTTTTTATTTAATGTGGCTGTGTTCAGTGTTGCTTGTCACTTTGTATGGCTGCATGGTATCTTCACAGTTCCTGAATTGGTTAAGTGACTATAAACGCGAACTTGAACTTGAACTTGAATAACTCTGTGGGTCCGGCATCATTCCTGGAGAACATGCTAGGTGAAGTTTCGTTCGGGACCGTTCTTTAAACTGATTGCAGGGAGTGGGTAGAAAGCTAGAAGAGGGGCGGAGCAAAACGTGCCGAGTAATGAGTGCGTTATTAAAGTTTACCTAAAACGGAGAAATTCAATGTTCATTCAGTCTGGTTGTCAGCCACCGAAGCGGAAGATGAATCGTTCTTCCTCCAGTTCGCGGTGGCCTCAGTCGGGCAACTGAGTGCGCATATGATACAGCATGGGAATGGGAAGGTGTGTTCATTTGCATAGCAACCGAAGATCGCTTATGCCCCTGTCCCACTTGGGAAATCTGAACGGAAACCTCTGGAGACTTTGTGCCCCACCCAAGGTTTCCGTGCGGTTCCCGGAGGTTTTTGTCGGTCTCCATACCTGCTTCCACTACCTGCAACCTCCGGCAATCACCTGCAACCTCCGGGAACCGCACGAAATGGGAACGACAGCCAGTCCCGGGGCATGCAGGCGAGCTGGGAACAGCAGCCACTCCCGCGGCACGTAAGCGACCTGGACGCTACAGCCAGCCCCGGACTAGGCGAGCCCACCTGGGCGCTACAGCCATTCCATGTGCATGCGAACTAACTTGGGAGCTAAAGCCATTCCCGGGGCAGGCGAGCTAACCTGGGCGCTACAGGCAGTCCCGGGGCACGCAGGCGAACTGGGCGCTACAGCCAGACCTGGGCAAGCGAGCCGACCTGGACGCTATAGCCAGACCTGTCAGCCGACCTGGGCGCTACAGTTCGTCCCGGTGCAGGCGAGCCGACTGGGCGCGCAGGCGACCTGGCAAATACACAAACAGCTGGAGTAACATGCACCATCCCTGAAGTGAAGCAATGGGTGCCGTTTTGGGTAGATACCCTTCCTCTGACTGGTTAGGTATAAGGGAAACGAGAGATGTAAACAATGTAGAGAGATAAAACACAATGAATTAAAGATATCCAAAAAATTACGATTATGAAGGCCATTGTTTGCTGTTTGTAGGTTGAAAACGAGAAGCTGGTGCGATTTGGGTGGAGGAAGGTTGGAGGAACGATAGAGAGAGAAGGAATGCCGGGGTTACTTGAAGTTAGATAAATGAATAATCATACCACTGGGCTGTTAAGCTACCCAATAGAAATAGATGAGGCCCTCATTCGTGCCTCGTCGTTACCCCGCACATCGGCCCTTGCTCCCCCTCCAAAGGGATCCCAACACGTCACATCTTCCCATCTCCACATCTTTCCGCCTTCCGCAGAGACCTCCGCAACTCACAGGTTAACTGGTCCCTTCCCACCCAAACACCCCCTCCCCAGGTACCTTCCCTTGCAAACACAGACAATGCAACACCTGTCCCTATACCTGCTCCCACGGCTCTGTCCATGGACCGCGACATTCTTTTCAGGTTTGGCGGTGGTTCAATTACACTTTCTCCAACCTCATCTGCACCTACCATATCTACCGGTTGCTAAACATTTTAATTCTCCTGGCCATTCCCAAACAGACCTTTCTGGCCTGGGTCTCCTCTATTGTCAAAGTGAGGCTAAATGCAAATTGGAGGAACAGCATTTCATATTGTGCTGAGGCAGCTTACAGCCCAGCGGTATGAACATTGATGTATCTAACCAAGTAACCCCCTTATCACTTCTCTCTCTGTCCCTCCCCCACCTAAGTCGCACTCGCTTCTCGTTTTGACCCAAGAAACTGCTAACAATGGTTAGTTTATTCTATCATCGTTACTCTTTTGCATATATTCGTTATTTGTTATCTCTCTAAATCATCGTCTATATCTCTCGTTTCTCTTAGCCCAACCCATTCTGAAGGCGTGTCTCGTCCAGAGACATCACCCATTCCTTCTCTCCAAAGATGATGCCTGTCCCGATAATTTACCCCAGCATATTGTACCTGTCTTCCGTTTAATACGATGGTCTGCTTATCCACGATGTCCGTGGGGGGAAATATCGCTCTGAAACTAATTTCAAACATGACAGGTGTCTGAAGGATGGTGCATGTGTGTGCATGTGGCAGGAGTGAGGTTGTGTGTATGTGTGTGAGTGGGATGGAGTGGATGTGTGGGGTGGGGTGCAGAGTATGTTTTGGTGAAGTGGGTGTGTGATGTGGGGAGGGGGTAATTGTGGGGTGGTGTGTGTTTGAGGTGGTGAATATGTGGGGTGGTGAATGTGTGAGGTGGTGGTATGTATAGGGTGCTGAATGTCTGGCATGGTGTGTGGGTGGGGTAGAGTGGGTGTTTGCTGTGGTGGTATGTGTGGGGTGTTGAGTGTGTGGGGTGGAGTGTGGAGGAGGAGGTATTTGGGGTGGTGGTATGTGTGGGGTTGTATGTGTGTGGTGGTGAGTGTGTGAGGTGATGAGTGTATGGGGTGGTGAGTGTGGGGTGGTGAGTGTGCGGGGTGGTGAGTGTGTGAGGTGGTGAGTGTGTGGGGTGGAGTGGGTGTGGGGTGGTGGTATGTGTGAGGTGGTGAGTGTGTGAGGTGGTGAGTGTGTGGGGTGGAGTGCGTGTGTGGGGTGGACTGGGCGTGTGGGGTGTAGTGGGTGTGTGTGGTGATGGTATGTGTGGGGTGGCGGTATGTGTGAAGCGGTGAGTGTGTGGGGTGGTGGTATGTGTGAAGCGGTGAGTGTGTGGGGTGGTGGGCGTGTGGTTGATATGTGTGGGGTGGTGGTATGTATGGGGTGGAGTGGATGCGTGGAGTGGTGGTGGACCTGTGGGTGACGTGTGTGGAGTGGGGTAGTGGGTGTTTAGGGTGTGTTGTTGGGCAGTGTGGGTTGGTGGGTGTGTCTGGTTAGCGGGAATCCAAGCTAGTACTGTCAATGCGATATCTGGATTACCATTTTACTATTCGTCCATAATTTCTGCTTGTTCTTAGTTTGTTTAGTGTGTGGAGTGGGGTAGTGGGTGTTTAGGGTGTGTTGTTGGGCAGTGTGGGTTGGTGGGTGTGTCTGGTTAGCGGGAATCCAAGCTAGTACTGTCAATGCGATATCTGGATTACCATTTTACTATTCGTCCATAATTTCTGCTTGTTCTTAGTTTGTTTAGTTTAAGTTGAGTAAATTGCTCTTTCATTCTGTTAGTTACACCATTGATTATGTCTCAATTACGCGATTGAATGTAATCATGTTTAAATCTATGACCTACTCCTGCAATGTCACAATATTTCTCATGCTTCTGACGGTACAAAGAAGAATGTGTTTCTATTGTTTCTTTAGCTGTAATGTGACATCATTACGTATTACAAGTAATACAATTAAGACACAACGTTACCATGTGTTGCCAGCAATTGCTGCCTCGTCAAAAGTCTGTCCCTTCCATCTTTGTGTCTGTTTGGTATGTGTTCAATGTATGTTTTTTAGTGTTCTTTAGCTCTTTTTTGGGGGGTGGGAGGGGTGGGGGGGGGGGGGGTTGGGGGGAATCTTTTTCTCGTCTCTTACCTCGACGGAGATGCGAGTATAACGGTATAACATCGTGGAGTTGGCGGCCTTTGCCTGAGATAGACCGCGAGCCCCATCGCGGAGCCTGCAGAATATCATCGTGGGGCTCCAGATCACTTTCTGGGGGGCGGGGGGGGGGGGGGGTCGTCTTTGGAACTTCAACCGTGTGAACCTGCGAGACTCGAACGTCGCGGAGCCCACGGTCCCGACCGCGGGAGTTTCGACCGCCGACTGCGCATGGTTCGATTGCCCCAAACGCGAGAGAATAAAGAGGAAGGTAGACACAAATGCCGGAGAAACTTCGCGGGTGAGGCAGCTTCTATGGAGCGAAGGGATAGACGTTTCGGGTCGAGACCCTTCTTCAGAATAAAGAGGAATTGGACTCGATTGCCTTCCATCACAGTGCGGAATGTGGGGAATACGCGGTGGTGGAACATTATGCTAACTTTTAAGTAGTCTTGTGCCTGGTGGCTTCTGTTTTAGTATCGCTGGTAATCTTAATTTCACTATATCTTAATTGGCATATGTTACAATAAACTGACCTTGAAACCCTGAATGTTTCAACCGACTGCTGATGGTTCTACTGCCCCAAACGCGGAAGAATAAAGAGGAAAGAGATTGGACTTTATTGCAGTGCGGAATGTGGGGAATCCGCGATAGTGGATGTTTATGTTAACTTGTTTGTAGTCGTGTGTCTTATGCCGTTTTGTTTAGTATAGCTGCTAATCCATTCACCTCAGTTAACTTGCCGATAAAGGAGGCCGCTGGCAATAGACTACAGATGACGCAGAACTTGGTGGTGCTGCTAACAGTCAGGAGGGTTGTCTTGATTACAAGATGGTCAAAGCCATGGTGATGGAATGTAATCCTGATACTCCCAGTGTGTGTCCTGCCTTTTGGTTCTTCCTGATTGTGCGCTGATTCACTGAGGGAGGATCAATAGCGGTAGAACATACATTTGGGCCTGAGATACCTAACAATCACTCACAAAACCTCCCCCATTGTTTGGGAAGTTCAATGTAAACGGAGAGTATACTGTTAATGGCAATCGGTGGTTCAATTGATCCTTATTATCACATATAATAATGTTCAGTTACATCAATTTTCGCATACAGATCAGTAAGATTATTGCCACGTATAATTTCAAAATACATAGAAACACCGAGACTACATGCAAGGGTTATTGGCGATTTTTTCAAATGGCAATCTTCCGAGGGCCATCATGACCCGGTGCAGCTGACGCCATGATCCGGTCGACTCGTGAACCGTCATCCTCTATTGTTCGGCCAACTTCAAGTTTCGTGCCGCGGCGGTTCCTTCAACAGTCATTCACGAGGGCGCGTAAGGTAAGGCCACGGTTTCCTTCTTACATACCCTTCGGATAGCGTCCACCGTTTTTATGTTTTAATGTTAAACTTCTTTTTAATGCTATGTTGTATTTGTATTAGTTTGCTGCAAGGACATCTGAATTTCCCCTGAATAAGGGAATTAATAAAGTTTATTTTTATTGCGCGCCCAGGAGAGAAACTGGACATGCCGCTTGCATCTATTCAAACAATTGCGCTCAAATTGAAATCGCACATTAACCATGTTCCCGAATGTACGAACGATTTATACATGTAATACATGATATACACCAGTTAATTTACCATGTATAAATGTATATCATGTATAAATCGTTTTACATTCGGGAACATGTGGCATTAACTGGTGGCATTATTTCCCTGTCCTAACGGTCTTTGTTTTAGCCGGTGATTACATCTATTCCATCCCTCCCTCGCAAAGATGGGGGATTTCAATTTGAGCGCACTCGTTTGAATAGATGCTAGCGGCATGACCAGATTCTCTCGTGGGCGCGCAATACACGAAGCCGATGAAATTACACAACTGTCACACCGAAGATAGACATTAAATGCTGGAGTAACTCAGCAGAAGGGGCACCATCTCTGGAGAGAAGGAATGGGTGGCGTTGCGGGTCGAGACCCTTCAGACGCACTCTGAAGAATGGTCTCGGCACGAAACGTCACCCATTCCTTCTCTCCAGAGATGCTGCCAGTTTTGTGCGTGGGAGCTTGGGTGCGTTCCGCAAACACCGAGACGGTAAAAAATAAACCGTCTGTCCCCGCGGCCGGAGTGAATAACCCAGGTGTGGGTGTCACAGACCGGGGGTCAGAGGGGGTGGGGGTCACCCTGGTGTGGAGGTTGGGGTCCGATGGCGTGAAATCGCGCTCAGTGACTGTGGGACGATCCCGAAGGGGGAGACGGGGGCGTGGGGTTCATTTTCCCACACAAGCCATAGGTGACTGGGCAATCTGAACCCAAGCACCAAGTTGATAGCGGCCGAAGGTGTGCATTCCTCCGGACAACCCCTACACTCCCACGGCCACCATCCGCGGGCTGCGGTTCGGGTGAAGCGGAGGCTTGGGACAATGTTCCTGCCTTCACAGTGACGTGATGGACGCGGGGGTCTGGACCAATCGCTAACAAGTCTCGCACCACGGCAACGTCAAGTCAGTTATTGGGCTTTTCTGTTGAGCGGCAGTCGGTCCTTTGGCCTGTAGCCGCCGCCGCCTGTCGGGTAGGTAGCGTTTCTACAGAGCGGCCATTCGGTAAGTTTGCTCTTAGGCGACACAGCCTTTCGGTTCGTAGCCGTTTAGGCGTCTCGCCCTTTCGGTTAGTTTGCATTTAGACGTCCCATCCTTTCGGTTAGTAGGCGTTTCGTTTTCGGAATCTTTCCGTTCATTGGCATTTCGTTTTCGGAATCTTTCGGTTCATTGACGTTTCGGCCCCGATTCTATTCGGTTCATGGGCTTCAGCTTCTTTGCTTCGGCTTCTTGTCCGTCGGCGCAGCGTCCGCACACGGTCCTGCTTGGTAAGCCTGTATCCAGATGTATTATCGATTGCACTACTTGCGGAAGCTATCGTGCTTGGGGGGGCTATCAAGCTATCGAGTGGATCGAGTTTGCATCCTGCGGGCATGAACATTGAATTCTCCCAATTTTCTTAGCCCTTGCTGTCTTCTCCCATCCCTCAGCCCTCGGGCTCCTCCTCTTCCTTTTGTCTTTCTACTCCCCGCCACCTCCCATCAGTCTGAAGAAAGATTTCGCCCGAAACGTTGCCTATTCCCTTCGCTCCATGGATGCTGCTGCACCCGCTGAGTTTCTCCAGCGTTTTTGTGTACCTTCGATTTTCCAGCATCTGCAGTTCCTTCTTAAACAAGCTATCGAGTGCGGCTGGTACCAACGCGCAGCGGGCGATGCCTTACGCGGGCCGCCGTGTGGTAAGCTCCGGAGTGCTGTGACCGCCGACTACAATCGCGCGGATTTGTCGTTGTGGAGCGTCCAGCCGCGGGCGGCGCTGACTTGAAACACCGCGGAGCCTGGGATCTCTCGCCGAGATCGCCAGTGTTGGGGCTCCGACCACAAACTTAACTGCCTGTGGACTTCGGGAGCCGCAGTCTCCTGTTGGAAGGGGCCATTTCCGGACACACCTTGCTACTGAAGAATGTTCTCCCGACGTCGGGGCTCCATCATCCGGCGAGAGGGCCTGAAACACCGGGCCGCCGTTGCGGCGACTGCGGAGGCCTCAAATAGCCCCGACCGCGGGGTGAACAAGAAGCGAGGACTCGACTTTGCGGCCTTCCCTCACAGTGGGAACCACCGTGGGGGGATGTATTTATGTTTAATGTTAAATTATTGTTTAATGTTACGTCTTATTTTTTATTGGTGTGCTGCAAATGGCAACTCAAATTACACTACACCAATTGGTGCATGTGACAATAAATATACTTTGTCTTTGTCTTTGTCTTTGTCTTTGCTGAAAAAAAGGAGAAGTGTCCTGCTTTTGGGCAGCTTTACCACAGCTGCAAAAAGTGAGGAAAAGAATATACAATCTGTGCACCTGCTACAGTCGGAGCCTTCGTCTAATTATATGATGGCAGTGCTGAGAATATGCCTGCAGTAGACGGTGTGCTCACATATTCCATTAAAGGACTCAATCTGCAAAACAGTGATTTTATGGCCACAGTGAAGGTAAACAACATGGCAATTGAAATGAAAATAAATATTGGTGCCAAGTGCAATGTAATGTCCCACGCTGTGTACTCACGTATTCGAAACGCGGAAAAATTGAAGGCATCCAGTTCCACACTTTTGGCCAATGGGGGCAGTGAGATCAACCCTATCGGAATGGTAGAGCTGCAGTGCTTTCTAGAGAAACAATCTTACAAGTTGAAGTTTTACATTGTCAAGGGCGTTGGTGAGATCACATCTGGAGTTTTGTGCACAGTGTTGGTCTCCTAATTTGAGGAAGGACATCCTTGTGATTGAACAGTGTAGCGTAGGTTCACGAGATTGATCCCTGGGATGGCGGGACTGTCATATGAGGAAAGATTTACAATACTAGGCTTGTATTCACTGGCGTTTAGAAGGATGAGGGGAGCGGGGGGGGGGGGTCAAATAGAAAGATATACATTTATAAATGGACTGGACAAGCTAGATGCAGGAAAAATATTGCCAATGTTGACGAGTCCAGATCCAGGGTCCACAGTCTTAGAATAAAGGAGTGGTCATTTAAGACTGAGGTTAGAACACACTTTTTCTCCCAGAGTGTTGTGAATTTATGGAATTCCCTGCCACAGAGGGCAGTGGAGGCCATATCACAGGATGGATTAAAGAGGGAGTTTGATAGAGCTCTAGGGGCTAGTGCAGTCAATGTATATGGGGAGAAGGCAGGCACGGGTTATTGATAGCGGTCGATCAGCCATGATCACAATGAATGGCGGTGCTGGCTCGAAGGGCCGAATGGCCTCCTACTGCACCTATATTCTATGTCTATGTTTCTATGTTTCTTAGGGCAAAGTGGTGCCTCTTCTGGGTGTTGATGCTTGCATGTATATGGGACTGGTTTCGTTCGGCTAGGCTGTGCGTCAACTTGCTCCAGTTCCCTATTCTACACGGACTATTGCGGACTACCACGACCTTTTCAAGGCGGTACTTTGGAAGCTACCGGTTACATACTCCATGATCCTGGACCCACGTGTACGGCCCCTGGTTTATCCAGCTCGGCGCATTCCCATTGCTATGCGGGACAGAGTCAAAACAGAGCTGTACAGAATGGAAGCACTTGGTGTTATCACGCCTGTAGTGGAATCTACTGACTGGGTAGCTACCACCAAGTACAATAGGCATAAACTCCAATCCGAGGGATCTAAACTCCGCACTCAAAAGACCACATCACCCTAAGCGCACCGTGGAGGAATTAGCTGCCCACAAGGGCAAGGCGACACAGTTCTTCGCATTAATGCCAAAAGCTCCTTCTGTTAAATTCCTCTAAACGGCGCATCATCCATGCTCACTACTTTCAACAAGTCTTTCGGCCGCTACCAATTCTTACGCATGCCATTCGGTATCAATTCGGCCAGCGAGGAGTTTCAATGCTCTATGGAGCAAATCTTCGTCAGATACCCTTGCACAATCATGGTTGACGACATTAATGTGACAGCCAGAGATATGAAGGAGCATGCCGACAACTTAAAGAAGATGCTCGCACATGCCATGGGGGTATAGCTGAAGCTTAATCCTCACAAGTGTAAGTTCCGTGTTAATAAAGTGAACTATGTGGGTCATGTTTTCACAAGTGACGGCCTCAAAGCCGATCCTTCAAAGACGGCAGCCATCAGCGAGATGAAGGTGCCAACGGATGTCACCAGCCTGCAGAGGTTTCTGGGCATGGTAAATTACATCGGCAAATTTATTCCAAATTTCAGTGAGCTGTCGGCTCCCCTGCGGCAGCTTACACACAAGGACACTGCGTGGACGTGGCACGAGCAACAGCAACGTGCTTTTGACACACTCAAACAACAAATGTCGTGCCCCCCTACCCTGGCCAATTTCGATGTCAATCAACCTGTCACACTGACGTGCGACGCTTCCCAGTACGGCATCGACGTAGCGTGCATGCAGGGTGCTTAACCATTTGCTTACGCCTCAAGGACAAAGACAGACACTGAGAAAAGGTATGCTCAGATCGAGAATGAATTTCTGGCGGTGGTTTTCGTATGCTTCAAATTCAACGATTACATGTTTGGCGAAGCTGTAACCATAGAGACTGACCACCAGCCTTTGGTCTCAATTTTAAACACGCCTATACATGCTGCCTCGGCGAGACTGTAGAGGATGATACTGCGGCACCAGAAATACGACATTACTCTCATCTACAAACGTGGTAAGCACAAGTATCTGTCTGCTACATTATATCGTGCTCCCAGGAAGACCGATGTCCGGCACACAGCCGAAATGGATACTGATGGTGATGATTACATTCATCTCTCCTGGTTGGATACTTTGATGATTCTGCAGACACTCACGTCCATCATCAATCACAAGAGGTCTAAGAAGCAGCACACTCCCACTTGCCGTTCAGCACTACTTTCCCGTGAGCTTACAACTTAGAATGGAATAATCAAGAAGGGCCACAAGGCAGTGATCCCGGCATCGCGCCAGCATGAGTAGTTTGACGCCATACTCATAAGACACCCCGGTTCAGAGGGAACCGTGCGTTGGGCAAAGAGCATGTTTTTTCTGGCCTGTCATGTCGGAGTGCATACGCCAGACGGCACAATCCTGCGCGATGTTCAACAGTATGACGCCGTACCAGCAGAAGGAACCCGCGTTGTTGTACCGTACCAGACCTGCTGTGGTCCACAGTGATTGCCCACATGTTTTATTGGCACGTTAATCAATACCTTGTCCTGGTAGACTCTTGCTCTGGGTTGTACGAGATTGATCTGCTCAGCACAACCTCTGCAGCTGCCGTTATCCGAAAGCTTACACGACGTTTCTCGGTCCACGGGGCGCCTCACACCCTCATGTCCGACAATGCTGGGCAGTTCACGAGCCAGCTTTTTAAATACTTTGCAAAACAATGGGGTGTCAAGCACATCACCGGTAGTCCAGAATATCCCCAGTCGAACGGACTGGCTGGGCGGGCTGTCCGCAGCGCGAACCAGGTCATGGAGAAGTCCAGCAGGGCCGGGGCCGAAATTGAGAATATGTCTCCTCCATCTGCGCAATGTTCCACGCGACTAAACACTTGGCTCGCCGGCCCAAAGACTGATGTCCAAACAGACCCGAACCGCTCTTCGCTTCTCAAGGCAACGACATCGGCCTTACGGCTATGACGGCCTCAATGTCGCATGTGGTTCAGGCACAGTTGCACCATAAAAGACTGTCTCAGAAGGCGTGTTCCGACCAATATAGTAATCCACTCCAGCCGTTGACTGAGCGACAAACGGTCAGGCAGCAGACCTTGAAAGGGTATGATCGCATAGGCACAGTAAAGGAGGAATGATCGGAACCGGGATCTTATTTGATTCAGTCGGAATGGGGCATTTAAAACCGGATCGGAGTCATATTATGTCGGTGAACCAACCGGTGCCATCGCAGCAAGTTCAAAACGATTTTATAGATGACCCAAACGACGTGTTGTGGAGAGTAGCCTACTTAAACGATGTATAACAGCAGGCCTGTAAAGAGTACCGCTGAGGGGCTTTGCCGGACATGTGTGGGACGGGTCTGTAAGCCCAATGCCAGATTCAAAGACTGTGTCTAGATGCAGATCTTGGACTCTAATTAACTGTAAAATGACATTATACCCTTTTATTCATATTGCATCCTCTGCCACGTCTCTGAATAATATAGTTACTTTTTACATCCATAGATGTGATATTTTGTTTGCTTTTAAGTTAGATTATAGGCCGAAGCATAAGAAGGAGTAGATCACTATTCCTGATTTAACATATAACATATAACAATTACAGCACGGAAACAGGCCACCTCGGCCCTTCTAGTCCGTGCCGAAAACATATTCTCACCTAGTCCCATCTACCTGCACTCAGACTATAACCCTCCATTCCTTTCCCTTCCATATACCTATCCAATTTATTTTTAAATGATAAAATCGAACCTGCCTCCACCACTTCCACTGGAAGCTCATTCCACACAGTTACCACTCTCTGAGTAAAGAAGTTCCCCCTCATGTTACCCCTGAACTTTTGATCCATGTCTGCCTTTGCTGTTGTTCACCCGGTCCGTAATCAAGTTCGGGTTTCCACTATACCATCTGTTTGTGTGTGTCTAGCAGTTCTCAGTTTGATCTAGCACACATAGCCTACACCAGCTTTTGTAATGCTGTCTCTGTGTGATGTTATTAAAATACTTATTATGAAGATAAAAGACTCAGTGTTATCAGATCTGCATACACTGTTTGTACGGAGTTTGTACGTTGTCCCCTTGACTGGCATGGACTTTCTCCGGGATCTCTGGTTTTCACCCACACTGCAGGTTTGTAGGTTAATTGGCTTCGTGTAATTATAAATCGTCCCTTTCGTGCTTTGTGTAGTGTTAGTGTGCGAGGTGTTCGATAGTCATCGTGAACACGATGGGCCGAATGGGCCTTTTTTCGGACTGTTATTCTAAACGAAACACTGAATTAATGAGTGAACGGGTTATCAGCGGCTTGAATTCAGTGGGTCGAAGGGCCTGTTTCCGCGTAGCATCGCCAAACTAAACATAGGACTAGTGTGTCAACGGGTGATCGATAGTCAGCATGGTTCCACGCTGTATCTCGAGAGTAACCATAGAAACAGAGTGTGGACGGGCGATCGATGGTCGGCATGGATTCGGTGGGCCGAAGGGCCCGTTTTCGCCCTGTATCTCTTAACTTTACTAAACTAAACTAAATGTTGTTATTGTACTTGCCTCAACTAATTCCACCGGCAGCTTCTACCCACACAACCCCTCATCAACCTCTGTATGAATAGCCTCTTCCATCTACTTTAGTAATAATCACCTTAGAATCCTAGGATGTTCCTCAGATACCTTCCCTAATTCATGTACCAGGCACCTGGTGGGACGTAACCACATTGGCAGAACAGTAGCCATTCGTGTCAGTTTAGTTTAATTTTCTGGTTTGAGGAACAGCGCGGAAACATGCCCTTTGGCCCACCCAGTCCACGCTGATTAGTTCACACATTAGTCCTTTGTTTACTATAGACACAGCGTGGAAACAGGCCCTTCGCCCCTCCCCCCCAAGTCCGCGTCTACCAGCAATCACACGTTCACACACTAATTATGTGTTTACTTTAGAGATACAGCGCGGAAACATGCCCCTTCGGCCCATCGTGTCCGTGCCGACTTGCGATCACTAGTTCGCAAACTAGATATGTGTTTAGTTTAGTGAAAAGCGTGGAAACAGATGCTTCGGCCAGCGCCGACCAGCGACCAACATTATCGTACACACACTTGGGACAAATTAATTATTTTACCGAAGCTTAATAACTACTAACCCGTACGTCTTTGGAGCGTGGAAGGAATCCGGAGATCCCGGAGAAAACCCACACAGGCCAGAGGGACAAAGTACTGAACTGCCACAATGTCAAACTCCGTACAGACAGCAGCTGCAGTCGGGATCGAGGTCGGGTCTGGCGATGTGAGGCAGCAACTCCATCGCTGCGCCGCTGTGCGCCTTCGTGTTACTTGGCAATGATTACCGGGGAGTCTAACGATAATAAAAAAAACAAAAGAAGGTTGCGCATAAGGTCATAAGCGATAGGAACAGAATTAGGGCATTCGGCCCATCACATCTACTCCACCATTCAATCATTGCTGATCTATTACTCCCTCTATTCTCCTGCCTCCTCCCCACTACCCCTGACACCCGTACTAATTCATACTCTATCTATCTCTGCCTTAACTATATTCACTAATCTAACCATGCCTCGCCAACAGTCTGTCTGTCCCTTTCCTTCTTTGTTGTCTGTCTGTGTTAAATATATTGGTGTTTTTTAGCTTTTTTTATGTGGGGGGGGAGTTGGGGGAAACTTTTCCTAAACTTTTACCTCAACGGAGATGCAATTTTCTTCTGTATCGTATCTCCGTCCGCACTGCGGCCTGACATCGAGGAGTTGGCGGATGGAGGAGTTGGCGGCCGTTGCTGAAGACCGACTTCGAGAGCTCCACCTTAGATTCCTAGGCTGTTCCTCAGATACCTTCCCTAATTCATGTACCAGGCACCTGGTGGGACGTAACCACATTGGCAGAACAGTAGCCATTGATGTCAGTTTTGTTTAGTTTTCTGGTTTGAGGAACAGCGCGGAAACAGGCCCTTTGGCCCACCCAGTCCACGCTGATTAGTTCACACAATAGTACTTTGTTTACATATATATATAACATATAACAATTACAGCACGGAAACAGGCCATCTCGGCCCTACAAGTCCGTGCCGAACAATTATTTTCCCTTAGTCCCACCTGCCTGCACTCATACCATAACCCTCCATTCCCTTCTCATCCATATGCCTATGCAATTTATTTTTAAATGATACCAACTAACCTGCCTCCACCATTTCCACTGGAAGCTCATTCCACACCGCTACCACTCTCTGAGTAAAGAAGTGCCCCCTCATGTTACCCCTAAACTTCTGTCCCTTAATTCTGAAGTCAAGTCCTCTTGTTTGAATCTTCCCTATTCTCAAAGGGAAAAGTTTGTCCACATCAACTCTGTCTATCCCTCTCATCATTTTAAAGACCTCTATCAAGTCCCCCCTTAACCTTCTGCACTCAAGAGAATAAAGACCTAACTTGTTCAACCTATCTCTGTAACTTAGTTGTTGAAACCCAGGCAACATTCTAGTAAATCTCCTCTGTACTCTCTCTATTTTGTTGACATCCTTCCTATAATTGGGCGACCAAAATTGAACACCATACTCCTGATTTGGTCTCACCAATGCCTTGTACAATTTTAGCATTACATCCCAGCTTCTATACTCAATGCTCTGATTTATAAAGGCTAGCATACCAAAAGCTTTCTTTACCACCCTGTCTATATGAGATTCCACCTTCAAGGAACTATGCACGGTTATTCCCAGATCCCTCTGTTCAACTGCATTCTTCAATTCCCTACCATTTACCATGTACGTCCTATTTTGATTTGTCCTGCCAAGGTGTAGCACCTCACATTTATCAGCATTAAACTCCATCTGCCATCTTTCAGCCCATTCTTCCAAATGGCCTAAATCACTCTGTAGACTTTGGAAATCCTGGCCATTATCCACAACACCCCTATCTTGGTATCATCTGCATACTTACTAATCCAATTTACCACACCTTCATCCAGATCATTGATGTACATGACAAAAAACAAAGGACCCAACACATATCCCTGAGGCACCCCACTAGTCACCTGCCTCCAACCCGACAAACAGCCATCCACCATTACCCTCTGGCGTCTCCCATTCAGCCACTGTTGAATCCATCTTGCTACTCCTCCATTTATAACAAACAGTTGAACCTTCTTAACCAACCTTCCATGAGGAACCTTGTCAAAGGCCTTACTAAAGTCCATATAGACAACATCCACTGCTTTACCCTCGTCATTTTCCCTAGTCTTCAAAAAATTCAAGCACATTAGTAAAACATGACCTTCCAGGCACAAATCCATGTTGACTGTTCCTAATCAGACCCTGTTGATCCAGATGCTTAAATATATTATCTCTAAGTATCTTTTCCATTAATTTGCCCACCACTGAAGTCAAACTAACAGGTCTATAATTGGTAGGTTTACTCTTGGAACCCTTTTTAAACAATGGAACAACATGCGCAGTACGCCAATCCTCGGGGACTATTCCCGTTTCTAATGACATTTGAAATATTTCTGTCATAGCCCCGGCTATTTCTACACTAACTTCCCTCAATGTCCTGGGGAATATCCTGTCAGTACCTGGAGACTTATCCAATTTTATATTTTTCAAAGGTGTCAGTACTTCTTTTACTTTAAAACTCATAGTATCCATAGCTACTCTACTAGTTTCCCTTACCTCACATAATTTAATATCCTTCTCCTTGGTGAATACCGAAGAAAATAAATTGTTCAATATCTCCCCCATCTCTTTTGGCTATGCAGATAGCTGTCCACTCTGTCCCTCCAATGGACCAATTTTATCCCTCGTTATCCTTTTGCTATTAATATAGCTGTAGAAACCCTTTGGATTTACTTTCACCTTACTTGCCAAAGCAACCTCATGTCTTCTTTTAGCTTTTCTAATTTATTTCTGAAGATTCTTTTTACATACCTTATACTCCTCAAGCACCTCATTTACTTCATGCTGCATATAATTATTGTAGATCTCCCTCTTTTTCCGAACAAGATGTCCAATTTCCCTTGAAAATCAGGGCTCTTTCCAATTTTTACTGTTTCCTTTCAACCGAACAGGAACATAAAGATTCTGTACTCTTAAAATTTCCCCTTTAAATGTCCTCCATTTCTCTTCTACATCCTCCCCATAAAACAAAATGTCCCAGTTCACTCCTTTTAAATCATTTCGCATCTCATCAAAGTTAGCCTTTCTCCAATCAAAAATCTCAACCCTAGGTCCAGTTCTGACCCTCTCCATAATTATATTGAAACTAGTGGTATTGTGATCACTGGACCGAAGTGCTCCCCAACGCATACCTCCGCCACCTGTCCCGTCTCATTTCCTAACAGGAGGTCCAACACTGCCCCTCCTCTAGTAGGTGCCTCTATGTATTGCTGCAAAAACTATCCTGCACACATTTTACAAACTCCAAACCATCCAGCCCATTTACCGAATGTGTTTCCCAGTCTATGTGTGGAAAGTTGAAATCTCCCACAATCACTACTCTGTGCTTACTACTAATATCTGATATCTCCTTACATATTTGCTCTTCCAATTCTCGATCCCCATTTGGCGGTCTATAATACACCCCTATAAGTGTTGCTACCCCTTTCCCATTTCTCAGCTCCACCCAAATAGCCTCCCTAGATAAGCCCTCCAATCTATCCTGCCAAAGCACTGCTGTAATATCTTCCCTGACTAGTAATGCTACACCTCCACCTCTTGCCCCTCCAATTCTATCACACCTGAAGCAACGAAATCCTGGAATATTTAGTTTAAAATCACAGCCCTTCTGCAATCATGTTTCACTGATCGCCAGAACATCATACTTCCAGGTGTCTATCCAGACTCTAAGCTCATCCACCGTTCTTACAATGCTCCTAGCATTAAAATATGCACATTTAAGAAACCCCCCGCCTCTTATTCTCTGTTTATTTCCTTTTTTTTCTTTCTCCTCTTGTTCCCGAGTGCTTCCCTTTTCTGCTTCCCGCCTCCCATTCTGTCTACTAGATTTCTCTATTTGAGTCCATCGCATTACCGAGAAATACTCAGTTAGTTTAAAAACATCAAAAGACTTTGAATTAAAAACGACCAGTTTTCACTGATGTCGTAACAATGGCTCGCTATGCAGTGATCATCTTCACTGAATATTTCATCCTATATTTTACGTTATTCGCGGTGAAAGCTTTGAAAATGCCAACGTTCAAAAGATTTTATCATATTCTGATTCTGATTTTCCCCTCTAGGCAGAGATCATTTTCACTGAACATTTGTTGCATTATTTAACGACTTATTACGGATTAAATTAAAAAAAATAAAAATACTTTCAATTTCAAAACGACCAGCTTCAACTGATGACGCCACATTGGCTCGGCTCGCAGTGACGACACAGGAGGGGGGGACGATTTGCTATTGCAACGCGCAGGGTAAGTACATTTGGAATTTTGCAACGCGCAGGGGAAGTACATTTGGAATTTTGCAACACGCAGAGGAAGTGCAATTTGATTTTTTTTAAGACCACTGCCGAGAGAGGCAGCGGAGTGCTGGAATCTTACGTTCAGGAACGGCTTGAGTTGGAGCTCCACGCCTCCCGTGAGGCTACGGGTAGGGAACTGGATGAATTGGGCGAGCAGACGCAACGGGTCTACACTTGGTCTAATATATTACTACAACTCTCATCTTGTTTGTTTCTATGCGTGCATGTCTGTTTGCAAATGTGAATCCGGAACTCCGCCAAAACGGTACACGACAGCGCTAACTGTTTTGGGTTTTTTTGCACCACCTTACTCTTCATTGCCCTGTCGTGGTTTGTGCCAAGTATCGTTCAGATTGATGATATATTTCACAACGTATTCACATTTTCAAACTATAAAAATCCAAATTTGAGAAAAAATACTTCCGTCTGCAGCTATGACTTGGAACCCACCCGCTACAAAGGTGAAATCCCGGGACACTCAGACCTGCAAGCAGTAGCAAGTGGATTTGCAAGCTACAATGTTACAATCCATTTTTTATATTCCTGGCCGCAAGTATACTCCTGGCAACAAGGATTTAAAAACAAAGTTTAGCATGCATTTTTGAATATATTAATGGCAGCAAGGAATCTGTTCCAAGTTTAATGAGGGAGGGGAAATGAGCCGCGCCTGCGCATTTCGGGGCTATTGGTGAGCAGTGGAATATTGCGTGGGTAACGGGTTGCATTGGGGAAACGGGTGAGCTGTGGAAACGGGTTGCGTTGGGGGTCCGTGTGAGTGTTGGATTATTGCGTTGTGGGAACGGGTTGCGATAGGGGACCAGGCCTCCCGTGGGGCTATGTGTGAGTAGTGGAATATTGCGTTGGGGACCAGGCCACTCGTGTGACAGGTTGGGATCCACTTGGTCTAGTTAGTTAATTAATTTGTATCGTGTTTACAGGCTGGTTATTTTGTTGCATCTTAGAAATTCGTTGTCCTGTTTTCGATATCAATCTCACTCGCGGGAACACCACCGTGATCGGCCGGGCATTAGATAAAGATGAGACGTAATACAGGAAGGAGCTTGAGAATCTCGTAACCTGGTGTCAAAACAACAACCTTCCTTCGATTGTACCAAGACAAAGGATATTGTGATTGACTTCAGGAACCAAAGCATTGTATCCGGCGGCATTACAGCATGGTTTGCGAACATCTCCATCCAAGACTGCATGGAATTGCAGAAAGTTGTGGACGTAGCCCAGGGCATTATGCAAATGAACCTCCCTTCCATTGACTCCATCTGTACTTGGCCAGGGAACCAGCATCAGTAAGAACCAGTCTAACGTCAGTCACTCCCTGTTATCCCCTGTCACATCAGGCAAGACATTTGAAAATACATACTTCGAGTTTCACGGTTGCTCCATAGATGCTGTTGCGCTCGCTGAGTTTATCCAGCATTGTTCTGTACCTTCCAGTTTCAGGGTTGATTTCCTCACAGCTGTTAGCAGGCAATTGCACAGTCGTCTTATCCGGTAGAGTGCCGTCTTGACAACCCATCTCGTTCATTTGAGTTATTTAAATTATTTTTATTCGCACATTATTGGATTTAGCTTGCACTAAATAATCTACCATTACTATGTGTCTGTGGCCCATTAATGTTTTCATTCTAATGAACTTCCGTCTTTTCGTTAACTAAGAATATTCTGAGGGATAGGTCAGCATGGTTTTGTACGTGGGAGGTCGTGTCTCACAAATCTGACTGCTATTTTTGAAGGCATGACCAAAAAGGTTAATGAGAGCAGAGCTGCAGATTTTGTGTACATGGATTTCAGTAAGGCATTTCACAATGTTCCGCATGGTAAGCTGCTCTGGAAGTTATGATCCAAAGAGACATTGGATCGAAAGAGGGATAGCTGAATGGATAGCAAATTTGCTCCATGGAAGGAAGCAGATGGTGGTGGGAGGTTGCTTCGCAGACTGGAGGCCTGTGGCTAGTGGTGTGCCTCGGGGTTCCGTGCTGGGCCCGTTACTGTCTGTCATCTGCATCAATGAATGACTACTACGTTTGGATGAGAACATTGAGGGCAAGATTTGGAAGTTTGCTGATAAATCATTAGTTTGTGGTTTTGAAGATAGTGAAGACAGTTGTGAAAGATTGCAACAGGATCTGGATCGATTGGCCAGGTGGGCGGAGGATTGGTTGATGGCATTTACCTATCACCGTGGAGCGGCCTCCAACCGGAATCGACCTGGGGCTCCAGTCGCAGAGCCTGCGGACTCACCACGCTGCTGGCCGACTTCGGATCGCGGAGAGCTGTGATGGCGCGCGGCTGTGGACAGTTACATCGGGAGTAAAACAAAAGAATCATGTGGGGCGAGTGAGTTCAGCATCTGAGCAGAAAGCGACTTTAAAAGGATGACATAGAGTATCCCTGGAAAGCTGCAGTTCCATCAGCCTAGACTACAGTATCCTGGCATTCCAGCCGCAATAATGCAAAAGTATACTTGGAAAATGAGGGCTTAAAGCATTTGAGAACTGCTTAGGTATGGTGGGTTACTGCAGACAATGGATCCATGGCTACAGGGAAGGAGACGCAGCCCCCCCCCCCCCCCAGCCAAATCAACTGCAGAAAAAGACCAGGCGTTTAGCGATCTGAATAACGCTATAATTGCAGCTCCGGCGCAGGTATTACCAAATTCTAAAAAGCCCTTTCAATACTATGCAAATCAATCAAAGGGATTTTCAACTGGGGTTCTGTGTCAAGAACATGGAGGGAGGGGGGGGGGGGGATCGGAAGCCTATTATTCAGTGGTTTTACCAAATCTAGCAAATGACATGCCAGCCTGCTTGCGAGTTGCAGCAGAAACGGCAACGACGATAGAAAAATCAATCCCCATCGTTCTTGATCACCCGGGTGTAGTGGCTGCTCCTTATGCCTTGATGTTATGATTGAACTCTGCAGTCACATATCATTTCACAGCCGCTAGAATAAACAAGATATTAAGTCATGCCTTGATGTTATGATTGAACTCTGCAGCCACACAGCCTTTCACAGCCGCTAGAATAATGAGGAAGGGTTAGTTAGCAGTATTGTTGGGCGTGGCCCCTTTGGCAAGAGTGACCATAATATGGTTGAGTTCTTCATTAGGATGGAGAGTGACATTGTTAATTCAGAAACAAGGGTCCTGAGCTTAAAGAAAGGTGACTTTGAGGGTATGAGACGTGAATTGGCCAAGATAGACTTTCAATTGTTTCTTAAAGGGTTGACGGTAGATATGCAATGGATGGCATTTAAAAACTGCATGGATGAAGTACAACAATTGTTCATCCCAGTTTGGAAAAATAATAAATCAGGGAAGGTAGTGCATCCGTGGATAACAAGGCAAATCAGGGATATCAAAACAAAAGATGAAGCGTACAAATTAGCCAGAAAAAGCAGCCTACCAGAGGACTGGGAGAAATTCAGATTCCATCAGAGGAGGACAAAAGGCTTAATTAGGAAAGGGAAAGTAGATTATGAAAGAAAACTGGCAGGGAACATAAAAACTGACTGCAAATGTTTTTATAGATATGTGAAGAGGAAAAGATTAGTTAAAACAAATGTAGGTCCCCTGCAGTCAGAAAGAGGCTAATTGATCATGGGGAACAAGGACATGGCAGACCAATTGAATAACTACTTTGGTTCTGTCTTCACTAAGGAAGACATAAATATTCTGCCGGAAATAGCAAGGGATCGGGGGTTAAATGAGATGGAGGAACCGTGTGAAATCCAGGTTAGCCGGGAAGTGGTGTTAGGTAAATTGAATGGATTAAAGGCCGATAAATCCCCAGGGCCAAATAAGTTGCATCCCAGAGTACTTGAGGAATTAGCCGCAGAAATAGTGGATGTATTAGTGATAATTTTTCAAAACTCTTTAGATTCTGGATTAGTTCCTGAGGACTGGAGGGTAGCTAATGTAACCCCACTTTTTAAAAAGGGAGGGAGAGAGAAAACGGAGAATTACAGCCAAGTTAGTCTAACATCGGTGGCGGGGAAAATTCTGGAGTCAGTTATTAAAGATGCGATAGCAGCGCATTTGGAAAGTGGTGAATTCATTGGACAAAATCAGCATGGATTTATGAATGGTAAATCATCTGACGAATGTTAAATAATTTTTCGAGTATGTAACTAGTAGAGTGGATAAGGGAGAACCAGTGGATGTGTTATATCTGGACTTTCAGAAGGCTTTCGACAAGGTCCCACATAAGAGATTAGTATGCAAACTTTAAATGCAATGTATTGGGGGTTCAGTATTGATGTGGATTGAGGACTGGCTGGCAGACAGGAAGCAAAGAGTAAGAGTGAACGGGTCCTTTTCAGATTAGCAGGCAGTGACTAGTGGGGTACCGCAAGGCTCAGTGCTGGGACCCCAGCTATTTACAATATATATTAATGATCTGAACGAGGGAATTGAATGCAACATCTCCAAATTTGCGGATGACACGAAGCTGGGGGGCACTGTTAGCTGTGAGGAGGATGCTAGGTGGGTGCAAGGTGACATGGATAGGTTGGGTGAGTGGGCAAATGTATGGCAGATGCAGTATAAAGTGGATAAATGTGAGGTTATCCACTTTGGTGACAAAAACAGGAAAGTAGACTATTGTCTGAATGGTGGCCGATTAGGGAAAGGGAAGATGCAACGATAACTGGGTGTCATGTACATCAGTCATTGAAAGTAGACATGCAGGTGCAGGAGGCAGTGAAGAAAGCGAATGGTATGTTAGCATTCATAGCAAAAGGATTTGAGTATAGGAGCAGGGAGGTTCTACTGCAGTTGTACATGGTCTTGGTGAGACCACACCTGGAGTATTGCGTACAGTTTTGGTCTCCTAATCTGAGGAAATACATTCTTGCCATAGAGATAGTACAGAGAAGGTTCACCAGACTGATTCCTGGGATGGCAGGCCTTCCATATGAAGAAAGACAGGATAGACTCGACTTGTCCACGCTAGAATTTACAAGATTTAAGGGGGATCTTATAGAAACTTTAAACATTCTTAAGGGTTTGGACAGGCTAGATGTAGGAAGATTATTCCCGATGTTGGGGAAGTCCAGAACTAGGGGGTCACAATTTAAGGATAAGAGGGAAGTATTTTAGGACCAAGATGAGAATATCATTTTTACACAGAGAGTGGCGAATCTGTGGAATAATCTGCCTCAGAAGGTAGTTGAGGCCAGTTCATTGGGAGATAGATGTGGGACTTAGATGTGGCCCTTGTGGCTAAAGGCATCAGGGGTTATGGAGAGAAGGCAGGGATGGGATTCTGAGTTGGATGATCAGCCATGATCATATTGAATGGCGGTGCAGGCTCGAAGGGCCGAATGGCCTACTCCTACACCTATTTTCTATGTTTCTATGTTTCTATGTGTATATGTTTCTCTGTTGCCGAATCTACAATTGTTATTGCCAGTGTACACAGACCACAAAGGTGAGATTATTCCCTCGATGGAGGTGAGAACAGAGGCATAGGAAGAGTTGTTATATCTCCTGCTATTGCGAGGTACGTACTTGAGGGAGTCATGTTTGGGTGGGAAGGGGTGTTCGAATAAAAAGTAGCAGGGAGAACGGTCTCAGTAGAAGGCAATACGAGCTTGGGCACGGAATGATATGACTGGTGGCGATATCACGTTCGAAGTGACGGAGATGTGGGGAAATGACGCCCTGGATGCAGAGGCTCTTGGTGTGATAGGTGACGGTCATGGGGAAAGTTATTGTCCTTTTGAGGGGAGGGGAACGAGAGCAAACGTACAGCACGTAGACGAGTCGAGAACATCGTGGCTGAACTTTTCCTCATTAACTCAAGCATATTAATGTTGTAACAACGTCCGAGTGAATCTCCCTTGTACTCGCTCCAGCACAATGACATCGTTCTGCTAGTGGGGTGACCACAACGGCGCACAATATTCAAATTCAAACCAGTGTTTGAAACTTAAAATCCAAACTCGGATTTGGATATCCCTAAATTTCTCGGTAAACCGAATGTCATCTACGCCATCCCTGAACCTGAGTTACCACTCACGGAACAATGGATTTAGACCTCTAGGTTTACATATTTCTTTGGAAGAGAGATGGCTGGGTGGGGAGTGGGGTATGGGCGGTCAGAAAGAGTAGAGTGGGGTAGGACAAGGAGGGAGGCAGAGAGAGCGAGTGAAGCGGCAGAAAGAGTGAAATAAATAAATAGAGTGCAATGAAATTGAGAAATAGAGCGAAGGACTGTGGAACACACGGTGGAGACTACAGTCACGGCGAACCGGCGAGTCTGCATTCATTCAAAATCAGTCACTTAAATTGGTGTTTTGGTATTGTTGCAATGGGTGCAAATGCTAGTAAATCTGTTGTACACATAACTAATATATCTGTAGTTCATTGGCTATATTTAAGATGGAGTTAGATATGGCCCTTGTGATTAAGGGGGATCGGGGGCAGGTACAGGATACTGTTGGATGATCAGCCATGATCATATTGAATGGCGGTGCTGGCTCGAAAGGCCGAATGGCGTACTCCTGCACCTATTTTCTATGTTTTCTATGTTTCTTCCCCCACGTTTCATTCTCCGTTCAGCTTTTGTGATGTTAAGTTATAGTTATAAAAGCCGTTGACGAGATCGTATTTGGAACATTCTATTCAGTTTAGATCATCATATCATTGGAAGAATAAGATTCAGCTGGATAGAGTGCAGAGAGGAATAATGAAGTTGTTACCATGAAGGTCTGAAAGGTTAAGGAAGCGTCAAGAGGCACGAGTGTTTAATTGTCATATTTACCCCAAAAAAACGAATAATTAAATTCATACGTGCAGCGGCATCACAGGCCTTTCGGCACAAAGACAACTGGAAAATAAGTATAACATAAAATGTCGAATGTTAGTGCAGAAATGCCGAATTTCATGCAAAGAAACCGTTACACGCTTCACAGTTTACTTAGTATTTGTAGCGTCAGGAGCCTGATGGTTGTTGGGAATATGCTGCCCTTGAACCAGGAGGTCTCGGTTTTCACCCTCTGCACCATCCTTCCGGCGGTGGAGTGAGACGAGAGCGTGGACTACTTTGATATTCTCCGCTGCTGTTTACCTTTAAGAGGCAGTGCTTCCTGCAGATCCATTCGATGGTGGGGAGGTCAGTACACTCGATGGACCGGTCAGCATCCACCACATTTTTGTAATCTCCTTCCTTCCTAAGGGTTCCGGTTGCCGAATTGGCCCGTGATGAAAGCAGTCAATACTTTCTAAACCGTACACGTGCAAATGTTCAAGATAATATTCGTCGACATACCGAAACAGAATGGATAAGTCAGGACTTCCTTCTTTGGAGTGCAGAAGTCTGGTGGGTGATCTTATAATGCTGTGTAAGGGAAATAGACAGGATGAATTCAGTCTTTTGCCGCATGTGGGGGATTTTACAACGGGAGGATAGGTTTCAAGGTGGGAGGGGTAAACTTGAATAGAAATAGCAATCTGATGGCAACATTTTAACTCAGACGGTGGTAGGTATCTGGAGCGAGCTGTCAGATAAGTTAAATGAGGACAGGTACCACATCAGCCTTTGAACGACACTACAAGCTCGTGGATAGGAACCGCTCAGAACGATATGAGCCAAGTGCGGGCAGGTGGGTAGACACTAAATGCTGGAGGAACTCAGCAGAACAGGCAGCATCTCCAGAGAGAAGAACTGGGTGACGTTTCGGACCGTGACATTTCTTCTGGCTGTTCTGGTCGACCCATTGTTTCAGAGTGTTCATGTCCCAACTGAATTTCACATGCCTTGGACTCCGTCCTATTACCTCGTCTAATCCTTCCCTACCTATGTCCAAGACACCTCACACGCTCTTAATCAATCATTTACTACGGGCAAGAGGGGCTGGCTGCGACGTGTTATATTGCTGAACTTAGAAGGAAAAGGCAGAGGATCCATGAACGTGACTTCATCGACGGTTGGATGGTGGAGAGAGTCAACAACGTTATGTTCCTGGCCGTGCATGTAGAATGAATAGAATAGAATGCCATTTATTCTCAATTAAACAAACAAGGTTCAAAGGAAATTCATTTCCTGCAGTCATAACAGCAGAAAAATAAAAAAACACACAATTAACATAATTCCACTCAAACAAAAGTTTGGAAGGCAAAAAGTCTTCTCCCTATACTCTGTTCTTTATTCTTCTCCCGCGGTCAATTATATAAACCGCTGCATCGAGCTGATCATGGCTCTTGATGTTGCAGTCCCCGGCGGACGTTGGAAAGTCCCGCGGCCGTTTAAGCCGCGCTGCGCGAAGTAAGGCTGCTCCGGATCGGTTTAAAATCGAGTTAAACCCTTCGATTTCGGGCAGGCGAAGTTGCCGATGCTGGAGTTCCGATAAGCGGTCTCCCACCAGGGACCTGCGAGCTACCGACGCTACCGCCCGCAGGGCCTGCGGCCGGAGCCACCGATGAACCGATGTCGGGTCGCAGGCGCGCCACCACAGCGCTCCGGCGTTCCGAAGTCAGCCAGCTCCGCAATGGTGAGTCCGCAGACTCTGCGACTGGAGCCCCCAGGTCGACTCCGTTTGGAGGCCGCCAGTTCTACGAAGTTAGGCCCCAACGGCAACGGAGGCACGACAGGGAACTGGTCGCGTCCCCGTTCAGGGAAGAGATTTAAAATTTCCCTCAGCCACCCCCCAGCCCCTCCCCCCCACCCTCCACATATACACAGCTAAAAATGAAATACAACTAAAACCAAAAACATACACCTAACAGGACAAAAAGAAAGAAAAGGCAGACGGACTGCAGTCGAACCGCTCCCACAAGGCGCCGCCACACCGAAAGTATATCTATCGATCTGTCGTGGACGCACAAATTCATGCAGCTATAAAGAAAGGCCATCGGCATGACTTCCTTAGAACAGAACGGACATTGGTGTGGTGATCAATGATCTCTCGATCTGCTTCAGGTCTAAGGTTGAGACCATATTGATTGGTTGCATCAGTGCATGGTTCGGCACTTCGAAAGCCCAGCAATGTAGGAGATTAAAAAAAGGTGATGGGCGTCGGCCGGTTCATCACAGGTATTGAACAATCTACAAGAGGCAGTCATGAAATGGTAACCAGCAATCATATGGAACCCTCATCATGGTCTTATTTCGCTCCAAACTCCGAGGAAGAATATCGGAGTCTGCCAACTGTGCTCATCCCAGTTTCAGGCCAGCTTCTTTCCATAACAACCTAGCTCCTGACCACCACAAACACCAACTAAAATATGTACTATGAAAAATGTTGTTTGTGCTTGTGACTTCCAGCTTTGGATATGCCCTAATATTGATTATTTTAACTTATTTAACTTTCATTTGTTCTTTGTGCTATCTGTATGCGCTGTCTTTACAGATGTGTTCTGGTACTACTAGAAAATAACATTGCGGTGTTATCTGTACATATGACAATTAAACACTCTTGACTCTTGAGGTTGGAGTACGTGACAACTTCCCCACAGCCATGGACGTTGAGAAGTCCTGAAAGAAATGTATCAGGATACGAGGGACGGAGAGCAGAGATCGACTTTTTTGTCCATGGTCGGAATATCATCTTCAACAGGATGATATTTTGTTCGATAATCGGTTCAGGGTGAGAGGAAAATATTTTAAAAAGCGGATGTCTTAATACTGAGCGGTTGGCTGGGCTCCAAATTCATCATATAAATATAATTAATGGTGCCTGCCCGTACGTTTAATTTTCTAATGGCTGTCCTCCAAATCAAGATGTCAGATTAAATGAATCAAGGTTTCCGAAGGCACTCGTCCATTGAAACGGTTAATCTGAACATTCTGATTTCAGGCGACTGCTCACGATTATCGAGATTGCGGAGAGATGGAGCGGATTCTATCAGCCCTGCAGATTGCTCCCTGGCACTAACAGTCCATTCGACAGAACATAAATAATGGATATCATCACCCATGATGACTGCTACCCTTTCCGTGCGGCACCTAGTGCCCGGACACAAAAGAGTTAACAGTAGATGTTTATTCAGTGAGTGTAATTAACGTCAGTCCGCACGGAGCACGGTTGTGTCACCGAAGGTTACCCAGTTCCAATAAAAACGATTCCTGTTGATGGGATAAGCGAGTTAGTGAGAGCATCCCGTCCGTCACCGACACCGAGCAGCAGCTCCAAAGAGGGATAACACCCATTGGGAATCTGTGAACAATAAAGTGGGATGTTAGATGGATGTTTAGGAATCCGAGAATATTAGAGAGTGAAGTGATTGTTATCGAGTGCAATCGAGGAACAGTGAATGCGGTGTTACACAAATGGATCGGTCTCTGAAAACGGTAGACTGCGAAGTTACTGCGATTAAGAAGAGTGTCTTCCATTCGGCAGACGATATTTTTGGGTTTGGGCACAGCTTAAGTGTTCGGATGTATTTGATAATCATGAATATTCAGATGGTCTTGTAACCAATCCTAGCCCTTCTTGCGCTTCCAGGTAAGTCTAAATTCCCGAGCAACAATAGGTGAGAAGCGGCGGTTACTGGATCCGGTATAAATGTCTGTAGCCCGAACAATTCATGATGTGTTCTATTTAAATTTGCTGATGGTGTCTGATTGTGGAGATCAGAGGTTTCACGCTGTTCATCACCGTATTGCTTACACTTTATATTTGTTATTCTTACATTGCTACCATGTCCACAGCTCATTGTATTAATGCGGTCAACAATCGTTAACAGCATTCCAGTTCCTTTAATTCACTTTTCTGCTGTAATCCACTGCTGCCGTGCGCCTGGCGACCTATATGCAGCAATCGAACCTGTCCACGGTAAACAGTAAAATGACTTTGTTGACATTTTACATGTTTTATATGTTTTTACAGGTTTAATGCAATCTTGAGACATGTTTTCCTTTGCCTCCCTCCACCTCCCGGGTGCGATTTAAGCGAACAGTTCCTGCTGGGATCTGGGCCAGTTTCGCCCAATGTCACTGTGTCTGCGTAATGCTCCGTATGGGAACAATTTCTGTCCCCAACAGACACTGGCGCATTGGGCCATGAATAGACGGAGAACCCTGGGCTGATTGATTCACACTAACGCAACCTCCCTGCGTAAAAAGCAAGACGAGTGGTTGTTCACCAGGCCACACTAAAATGGATTCACAGTGAACCAATGAGCTAAACTCCCATGGTGAAGTGAGCAATGGTCAGAAACCGGTCAGATTCTTTATCCGAACCCTCGTAACTGCTGCGTCGCATCTGTTAAGTAGTTGAGCAGATACAGTTATTTTACCATTAGTAATGTATTTCGTTGAATTATTACCAGCAGGCAGTCTAGTTAGAAAAATATTCTACAACTCTGAATCCCAGAACAGGATTGTGCATTTGATTTGCCCCTCGACGAATCTGCCGAGTTTGCTTTGTCCGCTGTCATGTCTCTGTTTACTTCCCTCCTCACCGTGAACACGCTGACGATTGTGGTCCTGTCCCGGGGAAAGTGCGGTCTCTCCACAGGTGTAACTCACTACCTGATCGCCATGGCAACGGCCGATCTACTGGTCATTATTCTGGACCTGATACTGAGGCAGATTCCCATTGCATACCATCAAACATTTGTGTTCCTACTCTACGTCCGAGTGTGTCATATTCACGCCGTGATGCTTTACGCCGTCACCGACTGTTCTGTCTGGTTCACCGTCACCTTCACCTTTGATCGATTTGTGGCCATTTGTTGCCAGAAACTGAAAACAAACTATTGCACCGAGAGAACGGCGGCTGTGGTTCTGGGGACAGTGACCGTGCTGAGCTGTTTAAAGAACACGTTCTGGTATTTTATGTTGAACGGTGGGTACTTGCTATTTAATGTCCCCTGGTTTTGTTTTGTTACATTCGGTGTTCGACACTCACTGGTCTGGGGAATCGGGGAGTTTCTCCAATATCTCATCACCCCCGTGATCCCACTTCTCCTCATTGTTTGATTCAACACTTCGACCATCAGATACGTGTTAATGGCGAGCAGAGCCCGCAGCAGACTCCGGGGTCCCAGCAGTGGGGAGAGTGTCAGAGACGCGGAGATGGAGAGCCGCAGGAAATCCCTCATTTTACTGCTGGTCATCTCGGGGAATTTCATCGTGCTTTAGGCGCTCCGTGCGATATATGGTGTGTGGTTCAGACTGGCTGCATTAATTTCAAGCTGGGACCATCCGGATTCTAACATTGGCGAGCTGTCCGCCATGCTGCAGACCCTGAGTTGCTGCACAAACACGGCTCTTGACGCCATCACCCAGACTAAGTTCAGGCAGCAGTTCAAAGAAGTGGTGAAATCGCTCTTTTCTCTGATGATAAAATGCACTCAGAGCCGCGGGGTCTCGGAACCCGTGCCCTCTCCACCCCATCTGCGTACCCCCACCCCCCCCCTCCCCCCCCTCTCTCTCTCTCTCCCGACACGTTGAGGATCCCAGTGACCTGATCCGCAGGTGGTACTTGTGACCCTGTTTTTTTCACCGATTCCATCGCAAGGACCACTTCACCTGACCCAGCGAATCTGCGGCAGTTTCTGGAACCACAACCACCCTCCCACGAGAACCAGCACCGCCCCATTACCACACCATCTCCAATATCACCGCCACGTAGTTCCATTAAGACAAAGACTGGCCCGACGGATTCAATCCAGGCCCGTACAAAGCTTTTCAAAAAGGGGGGTGGCATGACAGGATTACAAGAAATTTAACATGAAATAATGTGCGAAGTTCAGGGGTTTTAGATGCTCTCTGATGCATTATGAGCCTTATTTTGGAGCATTTTTGCATCAAATTTATGACCAATATTTCAGAAATTCACAGGAATCTGAGATGTAGTTTTTTTAAACAAAGAGTGGTGGGTGTATGGAACAAGCTGATAGAGGAGGTAGTTAAGGCTTGGACTATCCTACTGTTTAAGATACATTTGGACACGTACATGGGTAGGACAGATTTAGATGGATATGGTCCAAACACATGTGAGTGGGACTAGTTTAGAGGGTGGAGAACTGTGGAATTCATTGCCACACTCAGCTGTGATCAAATCAATGGACATTTTTCAGGAGGAGATTGATAGATTCTTGATTAATACGGGTATCAGAGGTAATGGGGAGAAGGCAGGAAAATGGGTTTGAGTGGGAAAGATAGATAGACATATAGTGAAACAGTGTGGAAACACGCCCTTCGGCCCAGCATGTCCCATCTACACTAGTCCCACCTGCCCACGTTTGATCCATATCCCTCCAAACCTGTCCTATCTATTTCTTAAATTTTGCGATAGTCCCTGTCTCAACTATCTACTCTGGCAGCTTGTTCCATACACCGACCACCCTTTGTGTGAAAAATATACCCCTCCGATTCCTATTAACTCTTTTGCCCTTCACCTTAAATTTATGTTCTCTGCTCCTCGATTCACCTACCCTGGGCAAAAGATTCAACCATATCTATTCAAATCATGATTTTATACACCTCTATTAGACCATCCCGCATACTCCTGTGCTCCATGAAATAGAGTCCCAGCCTACTCAACCTCTCCCTATAGCGCTGGCCCTCCAGTCCTGGCAACATCCTCGTAAATCTTCACTGTACCCTTTCCAGTTTGATGACATCTTTCCTATAACATGATGCCCAGAACTGAATACAATACTCTGAATGCGGCCTCACCAACTTCTTGTGCAACTGCCACATGACCTCCCAATTTCTATACTCAGCCTGACCCGCTGAGTTACTCCTGCACTCTGTGAAACGTCACAGAACAGGACAAGATTAGCAAGTTTGCTGATGATATCGAAGTGAGTGGTTTTGCAAATATTGCAGATGGTGGTGAATGATTGCAACAGGATCTGGATCAATTAGCCAGGTGGGCAGAGGAATGATTGATGGTTGCATGGTTCCTTGAAGGTCGAGTCGCAGGTGGTCAAAATGTATTTTGGCACTTTGGCCTTCATCAGTCAGAGTATTGAGTATAGAAGTTGGGAGGTCATGTTGCAGTTGAATAAGACATTGGTGAGACCGTATTTAGAATATTGTGTTCAGTTCTTGGCACCATGTTATAGGAAAGAAGTCAAACTGAAACTAGTACAGAGATCCCCATCCTGGATCAGTCCAATCAGGATTGTGTCGTCTGCAAACTTGAGAAGTTTGACAGAGGTGTCTGTGGAGGTGCAGTCATTGGTGTGGCTAGAGAGTAGAGGAGAGGGGAGAGTACGCATCTTGCGGTGATTGCTTAGCGTTTGCGGGTCCGAGATATGCTTTCCCGTCTCACATGCTGCTTCATGTCTGCCAGAAAGCTGGTGATCCACCGACAGAGGCGTTCAGACAGTCAATTCAGAAAGTTTGGAGCGTAGAAGCTATGGCACAATGGTGCTGAATGCAGAGCTAAAATCAACAAACAAAATCCTCGCATAGGTCCCCTGGTGGTCTAGATGCTCGAGGATGAAGTGCAGGTCCAGATTGACTGCGTCATCCACAGATCTATTTGCCCAATTTGCAAAATGCAGAGGGTCCAGCAGGGGGGGGTTGTGATATTTTCCAGCACAGGCCTTTCAAGGGTCTTCATTTTGTTTTTCAAAATGTCTTCATGACTATAGAGGTCAGTGCGACAAGCCTGTAGTAGTTAGGACCAGTAATCCTTACCTTTTTGGGTACAGGGACATTAGTGGAGAATTTGAAGCAGGCAGGGACAGTACGTTTTTGCAGGGACTGATTAAAAATGAGTAATTGGGTGTGAAGTGGTGATTGGAGTGGGTTGGGTGTAGAAGGGCCCAGTCTTTCCAGACTGAGGTCAGGCTGTGAGTGGGTGTGACGTGTTGGTTGGGGTGGGAAAGGATCCACTCTTTCATACTGGAGTCTTGCCTTAAGTAAATGTGAAGTGGTGAATGGGAAAGAGAGGGGGCAGGGTCCATTCTTTGCAGACTGGGGTCTGGCTGTGTTTGTTGGGGAGGGGGTTTCAGGGTTACGTTTCTGATTTTCAAACCTGCAGCAAAACTCACCTAGCTGACGATTGACCAAAGAGCGGGGGCCTTTCCTCTTATAGCTGGTGATTTATTGCATGCCCTTCCAAACTGAAGAAGGGTCACTAGCTGAGAACTTGCTCCTCAACTTCTCAGAGTACCTTTCCTTGGCATTCCTCTTCTCAGCTCTTTATCGATTCGACTATCTTTTAACTCTTTAACAATTAGGCTATCGGCTTGACGCATATGTGCCCCCTCCTCAGCAGCAACATCATCAACGGACTACTACGGACAAATCCATGATGACCCTGAAAACATGCAGATTTTTGTAATGTTCAAATTATATTAATAATAATAATAATACATTTTATTTGCGGGCACCTTTCAAAGTCTCAAGGACACCGTACAGAAAATTAACAAGAGAGAAAAAAACATATAGTCGGAGTAAAATAAATAATAAGGACATCACCAATACACAAATTAAGGACAGAATTCGCTCCAAAGACAAACAATCAAAAACACAATGTGAAGAGAGAGCAGCGGCAGCTAAAGCGCGCCAGCGTCCACTCTCCCTTCCGACAGCCATCTTGGACACAAACTAACATATTCACATTACACACAAAAAATCATCCCCCCACAATGGTTACCACTGTGGGGGAAGGCACAATGTCCAGTCCCCATCCCCAGTTCTCCCAAAGTCAGGCCTATTGAGGCCTCCGCTATTGCCTCTACGGAGGCCCGATGTTCCTGGCCGTTCTGGCCGGGTGTTGTTGCCCCGGCGTCGGGAGAGTTCTTTCAGCGGCTGGGCCACCTGGAACGGCCGCTTCCTAACTGGGGACCGCGGCTTCCGAAGCCGACAAAGCCGCGCCAGTTTGGAGCTCCCAAGCTCCCGATGTTAAAGTCGGCGTCGCCCGCTCCGCTCCGCAGACTCGCAGCCCGGAGGTGTTGATCTCGGCGGTCACAGCTCACCGGAGCTCCAGCGCGTCGATACAGCGCGGCGACCCAGGCAAGGCATCGCCCGCTCTGCTCCGCGATAGCGCTCCAGCGCTGTGCCGCCACCAACGCCGAGGTGCTGGGCGGTCCCCGCCAGGAAACGGCGCTCCACGCCCGCTGGTAGGCCACGAGGACGGGTCGACGGGGCAGCCCGGAGAAAAAGCTGCCTCACCGACCAGGTAGGGATCTAGAAATATTATTATCCCCTACCCCCCACATTAAAAAGACTATCTCTCCCACAAACAGGGCACAGGACTAACTAAAACTGCCAAAAAAAGTGAAATAAACGGACGGCTGCTCGTTAGCAGCCGTTCCCAAGATGGCTCCTCCCACATGCTGTAAAATATGCTGCAAAAAGAGTCACAAACTTTGGAATTCATATTTTTCAGTATTATTATCAAGGCTAAGAAAGCAGTTCCAATTGTTTCATATTATTTGATATTATTCATGAGGAAAACATATAATAGCTTTAAAACATACCTCAATTTTACAATCTCATTAAAGATATTCCCCCTTTCCCTCTCCCCTCCCCCATCTCTCTCCCCCTTCCCTTCCCCTCTCTCTCCCTCCCTCTCACATCCCCCCTCTTTCTGGCTGGGCCGACGTGGGTCAGCGGGGTCAGCGTTGGCCGGCGTGGGGCCAGCGGGGGTGGCGTGGCCCAGCGGCGGTGGCTTGGGCCCCTGCGGCGGGGGGGAGGCGAGGGCAGCGGGCTCTGCCGCAGCGGCGTCTCGTGTTGGGGTTACAGCCGCTCCTGCCCGGCGACGGGAGGGAGGTCTCCTGGCCGGTGGCGAGGCTCCGACGCCGCGGATGGAAAGGCTAGACCGGACGGGCGGGCACCACACCGCGCAACGCACCCCCCCCCCCCGAGGATGAAAACACTGGACCAGGCACACCGCACCGCACCCTCCCCCCCACCCCACCACCCCACCACCCCCGCAGCAGCAGCAGCAGCCGCGGATGGAAACGCTGGACGCGGCGGGCGGGCGGCCTGGCAGACACCGCATCCCCCATTACTTACCTGGGGTAGACACAAGGCATCGCGCTCAATGGCTGAAGCACAAATGATAGTCTGATCCCGCCCCGGGCCCACTGCGCACTCTCAACTGATCTAAACTAAATTCCTTTCTCTGGCTTCACAATTTGCACCTCGACAATCCTTATGTCTCACAGCATTGTTTTAATCTCTGACCTTTGTCAAACGATCTACCTATCAACAACCCTCCTCCCTTACCTGTGTTCTCCT
>NC_045991.1:2803860-2878603 GCF_010909765.2 Amblyraja radiata
AGCAGAGTAACCGTCCCGAGAACAATCGCCGCCGTTCTCTCGGTGCAATAGTTGCCTTTGAGCTTCTGACAACAAATGGCGACGAAACGGTCGAAGGTGAAAGTGACGGTAAACCAGACAGAACAGTCTGTGGCGGCGAAGAGCAGGACGGCGTGGATGTTGCAGATGGGGATCGACTGAACGTAGAGGAAATGCTCCCAATAGACAATGGGGATGTGTCTCAGTATCAGATCCAGGATGACAATTAGCAGATCCGCTGCCGCCATAGCCACAAGGTAGCGGGTTACGCACGTTGATAGGCCACACCTTCCTCGGGAGAGAATCGCAATCGTCATCAAGTTAACTGTAGGAATTGCGTCATGAATTGGAAAACATTACATAACGTGTGCAACCCTTATAGAAACATAGAAACATAGAAAATAGAAGCAGGAGTAGGCCATTCGGCCCTTCGAGCCTGCACCGCCATTCGATATGATCATGGCTGATCATCCAACTCAGTATCCCATCCCTGCCTTCTCTCCATACCATACTGATCCCTTTAGCCACAAGGGCCACATCTACCTCCCTCTTAAATATAGCCAATGAACTGGCCTCAACTACCTTCTGTGGCAGAGAATTCCATAGATTCACCACTCTCTGTGTGAAAAATGATTTTCTCATATCGGTCCTAAAAACTTCCCTCTTATACTTAAACTGTGACCCCTAGTTCTGGACTTCCCCAACATCGGGAATAATCTTCCTGCATCTAGCCTGTCCAACCCCTTAAGACATTTGTAAGTTTCTATCAGAAACACCATGATATTTGCCGTGCTGTATACTGTGTGAATTGGCAGCCATACCTCTGCAATAAAGGGAACTAATGTTATGATATATAGTAAATAACCACGTTTGCTCATGAGATTCAGTTTCGTATAAACTAGGGACAATTTAAATCCGGCTTAATTTATGCAATTCATTGCCCCCTTCTGGTCGCTGTTGGTATTCTGGTTACGTTTGACCACTGCAGTTGTATACATTTGGGTAAAATAATATAACTGCTTGGGGAAGTTGCGTAACGTCGTTCATTTTATCTGATTGCAGGAATAAAGTTTGAAATTAATTCTATTAACACAAAGATGTATTTCGCTATTCGACGTTATCAGTTTAAGTCAGTTTAGAAATACAACGCGGAAACAGGCCCTTCGGCCCATCGAGTCCGCACAGACCAGCGATCGCCGCAAATTAACATTATTCTACACACTCGGGACAATTCACTTCTATGACAAGCCAATTAACCTACAAACATGAACGTCTTTGTAATGTGAAGGAAACCGACGATCTCGGAGAAAAGCCACGCGGATCACGAGGAGAGCGTACAAACACCTTAGAGACAGCACCCGTGGCCGTGATCGAACCCGGGTCTCTGACGCTGTGATCAACTCTACCGCTGCGTCACTATGCCCCCCTCATTAAAGATCGATTCTATCTCTCACCCTTAATGTAAACCCGCTGCATCAGTGGACATGAAGTTAAAGCAACAACTTCTATTCAAAAACACTTCCAGGTCCAAATTCATCATTATTTGGCAACTTCAGTAGGTTCTCCACTCGACACAAATGCATTATGGGGGGGGGGGGGGGGGGGGGGGCATAGGTTACAGAAGTGAAACATTTATTTTTACACCAGCACAATATAACTCGAAAAAACCGTCCGCTATTCTATACCTCCTGCCCGATTCGCCATCCGACGAGATCGGTCCTGATTTGCGAGCATGGGTCAACTTTAATTAAGTTTATTATTGTCACACGTACCGGGGTATGGCGAAAGGCGTCTTTGATGCGTGCTATCTAGTTAGGGTACTAAGACATCTAGACGGCAAATCTTCAACCAATACATTTATACAATAATTATTTGTTTAATAATGAAGCAGTATTAAACCAGAAATCGACGAATTGAAAAGCATAAGATAATTATATCAGAGAAATATGCGTAAAAGCAAAATGTTCCTGTAACATAAGCCACACTACACCCATTTTTCGTTTAGTTTGGAGATACAGCGCGGAAATTGGCATTTCGGCCCATCGTTTCAGCGCCGACCAGCAATCCCCGCACACTAACGCTATCAATCACACACTAGGGCCAACCCTAACCCTGACCCTAACCCTAACCTTAACCATAAACCTAACCCTAACACTTACCCTAACCCTATCCCAAACCCTAACCCTAATGCCAAGCCGATTAACCTAGACATCAATATGTCTTTTGACTGTGGACGGAAACCGGAGATCAAGGAGAAGTCCCGCGGAGGTCACGAGGAGAACGTACACACTCTGTACAGACAGCGCCCGTATTCAGGACCGAACCCGGATCTCTGGTGTTGTAAGTCAGCAACTGTATCCCGGCGCCACTGCGCCACTCTAAACCTGGAGGCAATCCCGCTCATAGATACTTACCAGGAACGCTAACAACTGCGAGCAGGGGATAGTAAACACGTTGAATCGCCCGAAAAGCTTGTTTAGTCCTCACCACTTCCAGCCAGTGTGATGTGAGCTTGGCTGATTCTATGACTGCCATGTCTCTAGCGGTTGTTGAAGGTACATCTGTGACCGTGTGAAGTGACTTAAGTATAGTGCGCCCCTTATTTGTACACGCGGGAAATCCACGAGGGACAACCTTTGGCGTCATTTTAATTCGAATTAACCATAACTGCTGAACAAACAAAATGCAAATCACTATGTGTAGGAAAGAACTGCAGATGCTGGTTTAAATCGGAGATAGACACGAAATGCTGGTGTAACTCCGCTGAACAGGCGGCATCTCTGGAGAGAAGGGATGGGTGACGTTTCGAGTTGAGACCCTTCTTCTTGAAGAATGACAGATGGTGATAAGCCAGAATTTAGAAGTGAGATCGATCGATTGACCAAATGGTGCCAACACAACAACCTGGCTCTCAATATCAGTAAGCCCAATGTCTAATTGCAAATCACAGTCGGATCAGGAGACTCTCATGATTGAATTTCCGTTGGCCTTGTTCCAACGAAACTGAAAAAGTGGGCGAAAGAATGAGAACTTGTGCATGGACACAATATAGAAACATAGTTAGGGCGGTCACGGTAGCCTAGCCGTAGAGTTACTGCATTACGATGAATGAATGAATGAATGAATCTCTTTATTGTCATTGCACATGGTACAACGAAATTTAAAACTCAATCCCACGGTGCGATTCACAAGAGCAATTTTAAATATATAAGAAAAGGTAAAAATATAAACATATTAAAAAACAATTACAGATAAATAACAATAGCAGCTGAGGTAGAACCATTCAGTTGAATGTGAGTGCTATTTCTTATTTTGCATTGTTAAGTTCACGTATGGCTGTGGGGTAGAAGCTGTCTCTGAGTCTGTTTGTGCGAGTTTTGAAAAACCCGTGCCGTCTGCCAGAGTGCAGCAGGTGGAACAGGTTGTGTCCAGGGTCGGAAGGGTCCTTCAGGATGTTGGCTGCCCTGCCAAGGCAGCGAGAGCTGAAGATGTCCTTCAGGGAAGGCAGTGGGCAGCCAGTGATTTTTTTGTGCGGTGTTGATGACCCTTTGAAGGGCTTTCCTGTCCGCTGCTGAGCAGACGGCATACCATGTGGTTATCCAGTACGCCAGCACACTCTCGATGGAGCAGCGGTAGAAGGACACCAGCAGCTTCTCCTCCAGATTGTTTTTCCTGAGGATCCTCAGAAAGTAGAGTCGCTGCTGGGCCTTCTTGACTGCTGTGGTGGTGTTTGTAGTCCAGGAGAGATCCTCCGTAATTAGTGTGCCTAGGAATCTGAAGTCTGAGACCCTTTCCACAGTCCCCATTGATGAATAGGGGTTTGGGGGCTGCACTGTTCTTACGGAAGTCTATGATAATTTCCTTTGTTTTTGTGGTGTTTAGGATGAGGTTGTTGTCTGAACACCACTCTGCCAGTCTTTAGACTTCCTCCCTGTAGGCTGTCTCATCTCCTCCTGAGATACGTCCAACCACAGTCGCGTCGTCCGCAAACTTGACGATGGTGTTGGTGGAGTGGGCGGGGGCACATTCGTGGGTGTAGAGGGCGTAGAGGAGGGGGCTCAACACACAGCCCTGTGGGGAGCCGGTGCTGAGTGTGATGGGGGTGGAGAGGTGATGGCCCAGTCTGGCGGTCTGGGGGCGGGTAGACAGAAAGTCCTTGATCCAGAGGCAGTTGGGTTGGGAGAGTCCTAAATCCATGAGTTTGGTGACCACTCTGCTGGGGATGATGGAATTGAAGGCGGAGCTAAGGTAAATGAAAAGCATCCTCACATAGCTCCCCTGGTGTTCGAGGTGGGTCAGTGCAGTGTGAAGAGCAGTGGCGATGGCATCCTCAGTGGACCTATTTGCTCTGTAGGTAAACTAGTGTGGATCGAAGGTGGGCGGGAGGCTGGCTTTGATGTGCTGCTGGACCAGCCTCTCGAAACACCTCATGATGAGTGGTGTGAGAGCGACCGGTCGGTAGTCGTTAAGGCCGCTGACAACAGGCTTTTTTGGTAGTGGGATGATTGTGGCAGACTTCAGGCACGGTGGGATGATGGATTTGGACAGGGACAGGTTGAAGATTTCGTGAAGACCTCGGAGAGCTGGTCTGCACATTCCTTCAGAACCTTTCCTGTCACGCTTTCCGGGCCGGCAGCCTTCCTCGGGTACACCGCCCTGAGCACCCGCCTCACTTCATCCTCCTGCACAGTGAGGGTGTAGTTGTTGTCGTTAGGGGCTGGTGGGAGAATGGTGACGAACTCTTCTGGTTCTGCCTCGAAGCGAGCAAAGAAGCAGTTCTGCTCCTCTGCCAGCGAGTCGTCGCCGTCGGCCGTCGTGCTGTTGCTGGGCTTGTAGTTGGTGATGTGCTGGATGCCCTGCCACACCCGCCGTGGATCTTTGTTGTTAAAGTGGTCCTCTATCTTCCTCTTGTGGGCCGCTTTGGCATCCCTAATGCCTTTCTTCAGGTTGCCTCTAGCAGCGCTGTACAGGGCTCTGTCGCCAGACCTGAAGGCGGTGTTGCGGTCCTTGAAGAGAATTTGGACCTCTTTTGTCATCCACGGCTTTTGGTTGGGGTACACCCGGATGAGTTTGTCGACGGTGACGTTGTCAACACAGTTCTGGATGTAAAAGAGTACCGTGAATGTGTACTCCTCCAAGTCCTGATTTCCAAAAATGTCCCAGTTTGTCCATTCAAAGCATTCTTGTAGCTGTGAGGAAGCTCCTTCAGGCCAAGGTTCAACAGTCCTGGTGGTGGGTTGAGCTTTTCTACAGAGGGGGTGTATGCTGGTGCTAAGTAAATGGATAGGTAATCCGACAGAGGCCCGGGAGCCGTTATAGAGGCCCGGGAGCCGTTACAGAGGGAGGAGCGACCTTCGTGTGGTGAGTTAAAAAACCCATCGCGGGGCTTGTCTCAATAGAGGCCCGGGAGCCGTTACAGAGGGAAGAGCGACCTTCGTGGAAGGCCCGGGAGCCGTAACAGAGGGAGGAGCGACCTTCGTGTGGTGAGTTATAAAACTCATCGCGGGGCTTGTCTCAACAGAGGCCCAGGAGCCGTTACAGAGGGAGGAGCGACCTTCGTGTGGTGAGTTAAAAACCGCATCGTGGGGCTTGTCTCAACAGAGGCCCGGGAGCCGTTACAGAGGGAGGAGCGACCTTCGTGTGGTGAGTTAAAACACCCATCGCGGGGCTTGTCTCTACAGAGGCCCGGGAGCCGTTACAGAGGGAGGAGCGACCTTCGTGTGGTGAGTTAAAACAAAACCATCGCGGGGCTTGTCTCAACAGAGGCCCGGGGGCCGTTACAGAGGGAGGAGCGACCTTCGTGTGGTGAGTTAAAAAACCCATCGCGGTGCTTGTCTCAACAGAGGCCCGGGAGCCGTTACAGAGGGTGGAGCGACCTTCGTGTGGTGAGTTAAAAAAACCATCGCGGGGCTTGTTTCAACAGAGGCCCGGGGGCCGTTACAGAGGGAGGAGCGACCTTCGTGTGGTGAGTTAAAAAGCTCACAACGTTCCATTCGCAGATCACACTTCAAATTAAGGGGGGTGGTGGAAGCCTCTGATTGGTCGAACGGACTAGAGGAAGCAGCCGTTACAAGACTAGAGGAAGCAGCTGATTGGCTTGTATCCCGGGTAAGGCTTTATTGTATTCGGATAAGGGGGAGAATGAGGGTCAGGGCAGTTTACTCCGGTAGGCGGCGCGGCTCTCGCCAGCAGCGGCCTCTGCAGTCCGTCTGCGTTTTTATTATTTTATGTCTATGTTTTAATGTAGTTTTTGTTATTTTTGTTGGGGTATGTGTGTGGGGGGGGTGGGGGTGGTGTGGGGGGGAGGGGGAAACTTTTAAATCTCTCCCTGCACGGGAGACCCGACCTTTTCTTTGTCGGGTCTCCGTTGTCGTTGGGGCTGCAACGAGGAGCGGCCTCCAACAGGAAAACCGGGGACTCCAGTGCCGACACTCACCTCACCGTCGCGGAGCTGGCCGAGTCCAGAGCGGGTGGAGCTGTGGTGGACGCTGCTGCGGCCCGACCCCCGGAGATTCGGTGGCTGCAACTGCGGGTTTGGCGGACGGCACCGGGAGCCCGCGGGTCCCTGGAGGGAGACCGCTTTTCGGGGCTTCCGCAACGGCGACTTCTCCCGCCCGAGTTGCGGGGTTGAAGAGCTCCTGGAGCGGGGCCTTACAGCACCGCCCCGCGCGGCTTGGAATGGCGGCGGGCTGCGAGCGCGCACCGGGGGCTCTAACACCAAGACCCGGTGCGCGAACTTGCATTACCCGGCGTGGTTTAATGGCCACGGGACAATTCGCCATCGCCCGCCGGGGGCTTTGACTTTGACTCTGACATGGGGGGGGAGAGTGCAGTGGAGAGAGAAGTTTTTTTGGCCTTCCATCACAGCAATGTGATGGATGTTTATGTAAAATATGTTGTGTCTTGGGTCTATTTGTTGTAATGCATGGCTGCAGAAACGGCATTTCGTTTGGACCTCACGGGGTCCAAATGACAATAAATTGAATTGTATTGTATTGTATTGTATGTATTGTATTGGATGTCAGATGTGGGAGGTCATGGAGTCTGCGTGCCCTCCAGACGTCCACATCTGCGCCAGGTGCGTCGAGATGGGGCTCCTAAGGGACCGTGTTAGGAACCTGGAACAGCAACTCGATGACCTCTGTCTGCTCAGGGAGAGCGAGGAGGTCATAGATAGGAGTTACAGTGATATGGTCACTCCAAGACCACGGGAGACAGAAAACTGGGTCACAGTTAGGAAGGGCAACGGGCAGAGGCAGGGACTGGTGAGTACCCCGGTGGCTGTACACCTTGAAAATAAGTACTCATGTTTGAGTAAGGGTGGGGGAGACGGCCTACCTGGGTGCAGCGACAGCGGCCGGGCCTCTGGCATAAAGACCGGTCCTGTTGCTCAGAAGGGTAAGGAAAAGAAGAGGAGGGCAATTGTAATAGGGGACTCTATAGTCCGGGGGTCGGATAGGCGATTCGGTGGACGCAGACAAGAGACCCGGATGGTAGTTTGCCTCCCTGGTGCCAGGGTCAGGGATGTGTCTGAACGGGTCCAATAAATCCTGAAATGGGAAGGAGAGGAGCCTGAAGTTGTGGTACATATAGGTACCAACGACATAGGTAAAAAAAGAGAAGAGGTCCTGAAAGAAGAATTTAGGGAGTTAGGTAGAGAGTTAAGGAGAAGGACTGCAAAGGTAACAATCTCAGGATTACTGCCTGTGCCACGCGATAGTGAGAGTAGGAATGTAGCGAGGTGGAGGATACATGAGTGGATGAGGGACTGGTGCAGTGGGTATGGATTCAAGTTTCTGGATCATTGGGACCTATTTTGGGGAAGGTGCGACCTGTACAGAAAGGACGGGTTGCACTTGAACTCGAGGGGGACCAATATCCTGGCGGGGAGATTTGCAAAGGCTACTGGGGAGACTTTAAACTAGTATGGTTGGGAGGAGGGACTCAAATTGGGAAAGCTAGTAGTCAGTGTGTGAGGCAGGAGGCAGAGAATGGTAGCACTCTGACCCAACATGTAGGGGAGAGAGAAGAAAAAGACAATAAACAGAGAATAAGAGAGGGTGGGATTCTTAAATGTGTATATTTTAATGCTAGGAGCATTGTAAGAAAAGTGGATGAACTTAGAGCCTGGATTGACACCTGGAAGTATGATGTTGTGGCGATCAGTGAATCATGGTTGCAGGAGGGCTGTGATTGGAAACTAAATATTCCATGATTTCGTTGCTTCAGGTGTGATAGAATTGGAGGGGCAAGAGGTGGAGGTGTTGCATTGCTTATCAGGGAAGATATTACAGCAGTGCTTTGGCAGGATAGATTAGAGGGCTCGCCTAGGGACGCTATTTGGGTGGAACTGAGAAATGGGAAAGGGGTAGCAACACTTATAGGGGTGTATTATAGACCGCCAAATGGGGAGCGAGAATTGGAAGAGCAAATATGTAAGGAGATTGCAGATATTAGTAGTAAGCACAAGGTAGTGATTGTGGGAGATTTCAATTTTCCACACATAGACTGGGAAACACATTCTGTAAATGGGCTGGATGGGTTGGAGTTTGTAAAATGTGTGCAGGATAGTTTTTTGCAGCAATACATAGAAGTACCTACTAGAGAAGGGGCGGTGCTGGACCTCCTCTTAGGAAATGAGACGGGTCGGGTGGCAGAGGTATGCGTTGGGGAACAGTTCGGGACCAGTGATCACAATACCATTAGTTTCAATATACTTATGGATAGGGTCAGAACTGGACCTAGCGTTGAGATTTTTGATTGGAGAAAGGCTAACTTTGAGGAGATGCGAAAGGATATAAAAGGAGTCAATTGGGACATTTTGTATTATGGGAAAGATGTGGAAGAGAAATGGAGTACATTTAAAGGTGACATTTTAAGAGTACAGAATCTTTATGTCCCTGTTCGGTTGAAAGGAAATAGTAAAAATCGGAAAGAGCCATGGTTTTCAAGGGAAATTGGACACTTGGTTCGGAAAAAGAGGGAGATCTACAATAATTATAGGCAGCATGGAGTAAATGAGGTACTTGAAGAGTACAAAGAATGTAAAAAGAATCTTAAGAAATAAATTAGAAAAGCTAAAAGAAGATATGAGGTTGCTTTGGCAAGTAAGGTGAAAGTAAACCCAATATTAATAGCAAAAGGATAACGAGGGATAAAATTGGTCCATTAGAGAGTCAGAGTGGACAGCTATCTGCAGAGCGAAAAGAGATGGGGGAGATATTGAACAATTTCTTTTCTTCGGTATTCACCAAGGAGAAGGATATTGAATTATGTGAGGTAAGGGAAACAAGTAGAGTAGCTATGGAAACTATGAGATTCAAAGAAGAGGAAGTACTGACACTTTGAGAAATATAAAAGTGGATAAGTCTCCAGGTCCGGACAGGATATTTCCTAGGACATTGAGGGAAGTTAGTGTAGAAATAGCAGGGGCTATGACAGAAATATTTCAAATGTCATTAGAAACGGGAATAGTGCCGGAGGATTGGCGTACTGCGCATGTTGTTCCATTGTTTAAAAAGGGGTCTAAGAGTAAACCTAGCAATTATAGACCTGTTAGTTTGACGTCAGTGGTGGGCAAATTAATGGAAAGGATACTTAGAGATAATATATATAAGCATCTGGATAACAGGGTCTGATTAGGAACAGTCAACATGGATTTGTGCCTGGAAGGTCATGTTTGACTAATCTTCTTGAATTTTTTGAAGAGGTTACTCGGGAAATTGATGAGGGTAAAGCAGTGGATGTTGTATATATGGACTTCAGTAAGGCCTTTGACAAGGTTCCTCACGGAAGGTTGGTTAAGAAGGTTCAATGGTTGGGTATTAATGGTGGAGTAGCAAGATGGATTCAACAGTGGCTGAATGGGAGATGCCAGAGAGTAATGGTGGATGGTTGTTTGTCAGGTTGGAGGCCAGTGACTAGTGGGGTGCCACAGGGATCTGTGTTGGGTCCACTGTTGTTTGTCATGTACATCAATGATCTGGATGATGGTGTGGTAAATTGGATTAGTAAGTATGCAGATGATACTAAGATAGGTGGGGTTGTGGATAATGAAGTAGATTTTCAAAGTCTACAGAGAGATTTATGCCAGTTGGAAGAGTGGGCTGAAAGATGGCAGATGGAGTTTAATGCTGATAAGTGTGAGGTGCTACATCTTGGCAGGACAAATCAAAATATGACGTACATGGTAAATGGTAGGGAATTGAAGAATGCAGGTGAACAGAGGGATCTGGGAATAACTGTGCACAGTTCCCTGAAAGTGGAATCTCATGTAGATAGGGTGGTAAAGAAAGCTTTTGGTGTGCTGGCCTTTATAAATCAGAGCATTGAGTATAGAAGTTGGGATGTTATGTTAACATTGTACAAGGCATTGGTGAGGCCAATTCTGGAGTATGGGGTATAATTTTGGTCGCCTAATTATAGGAAGGATGTCAACAAAATAGAGAGAGTACAGAGGAGATTTACTAGAATGTTGCCTGGGTTTCAGCAACTAAGTTACAGTGAAAGGTTCAACAAGTTAGGGCTTTATTCATTGGAGCGCAGAAGGTTAAGGGGGGACTTGATAGAGGTCTTTTAAATGATGAGAGGGATAGACAGAGGTGACGTGGATAAGCTTTTCGCACTGAGAGTAGGGAAGATTCAAACAAGGGGACATGACTTGAGAATTAAGGGACAGAAGTTTAGGGGTAACACGAGGGGGTACTTCTTTACTCAGAGAGTGGTGGCTGTGTGGAATGAGCTTCCAGTGAAGGTGGTGGAGGCAGGTTCGTTTTTATCATTTAAAAATAAATTGGATAGTTATATGGACGGGAAAAGAATGGAGGGTTATGGTCTGAGCGCAGGTAAATGGGACTAGGGGAGAATACGTGTTCCGCACGGACTAGAAGGGTCGAGATGGCCTGTTTCCGTGCTGTAATTGTTATATGGTTATATATGGTTATTACATCCAGAGTAAGTTTAAGTTCTGGTAAATTGAAAATATAAGTAATGCCCAGCGTATGTCAGCCATAACAGTATAACGATGCCGGATATGCTGAAAAGTAAAATGATTGATGTTCTCCGGTTAGGTTAGGCTAGGTTAAGTTAGAGATAATGCGCGCAAACAGACCCTTCGGCCCAACGAGTCCTCACCGACCTGCAATCCCCACACACCAACACCGTTCCACGCTCAATATGGACATTTTGCACATACACCAAGCCAATTAACCTGTACGTCTTTGGAGTGAGGGAGGAAACCGAATTTCTCTGAGAAAACCCAACCTGTCACGGGGAGAACATATGAAGGTCCCCTTGCACTCCGGCAATTGCAGCGCCCTAACTAAGGTTATTTTCGGGTGCTACGGCATGGGCTACTACTTTTGTATTGCACATGGGGGTCGGCAAGAGGCTGTGTCGGTGGCTCGCTTGATGCCGGCCCATTTGGACCTGAGTGAGGCAGGCCAGGTGGCCCAACCACGCCGTCAAGGGCGTTCGCCGTTTCGGGTCCCACCTAATCCTTCCTTGCAGGGTAGCCCCCCTTTGCGTGGGAATGTACGTACAAGGTCCGGCCGCCTCGTTCGGACTGCCAGTCCGTTTTTGTGCCTCTGGTTCTGGGAGGGGGTCATATGGCGGCCTCCATGTACTGTGGAGGTGAGCCATGCACAGTACATAACCTTCTGCTCTGGGGGGGTGTCACGTGTCCCGTTGACGAGAGTTAGGGGGCACGGAATGGTCACAGGTGCCCCTGGGGCTATTTAAGGCGGTAATCGCGCGCGCACGGGGTGCGGATTTGGGAGTCTTAGGGTAGGAATAAAGAATTCTGTGTTCGGACAAACTTGGCGTCCTGCCTCATTCTTTGACGGACAGCTCCGTGTCCACTACAGGTATCAATAATGTGTGTGTTTCTGCCACGTCTTGATGACTAACGATATATGAAGTGTACGGTGATCTGATTGAACACACAATTGCACTAATTCGTAGAGGAAGTACTTAAAGGTAACAACAAATGGAGACGAGGTTGAGAATTTTGGAATGAAACTTTGATTCACCTGGAACGGTGTTTTCACACCCGGATGTTGGTGAGGGGGGAAGAGTGTGATAATTTTAGTTCGCCCAGCCATAACCAGTTCTCCAATGCGCTCCCATTCACAATTCAATTTCCTGTCAATCACCGCTGCACGTTGGGGCAGCCGTGGGGTTCCTGCCTTACGCCGATTACAGCGCCAGAGACCGGGATTGATCCTGGCCAAAAGTTGTGTCTATACGGTGTTGCTGTCCGTTCTCCCCGTGACCGCGTGGGTTTCTTCAGAGATCATCGCTTTCCTTTCACACTTCAATGACGCACAGGTGTATCGCGTTAATTGGCTTGGCAAAATTCGCTTTGTTTTATTGTAAATTGTCCCTAGTCTGCGTAGGATAGTGTTAAAGTGTGTGGATCGCTGGTTGGCGTCGACTCATTGAAACATAGGTGCAGTAGAGCAAGGCACCGTCATTCAATATGATCATGGCTGATCATCTAAAATCGTGCTTTCCCCCCAGATTCCTTGATTCCTTTAGCCATAATAGTTAAATCTAACTCTCTTTTGAAATCATCCGGTTAATTGGCCTCTACTGCCTTCAGTGGCAGCGAATTCAACAGATTCACACCTCAACAGATTCACACCTCGTCTGTCTTAAATGCCTTATTCTTAAACTGTGACCTCTGGTTCTGGACTCCGCCAACAACGGTAGCATTTCCCATCATCTAATCTGTCCAATCATTTAAGAATTTTATATATTTCTACAGGACCCCTTCTCCTACTTCTAAATTCCAGTGAATACACGCCCTGTCGCTCAATTTTTTCATCATATGTCTGGCCCGCCATACCTGGAAATAACCTGGTGAAACTACCCTGTACTCCCTCAATAGCAATAATGCTTTCCTCAAATTGGAGACCAAAAGTACACACAATGCAACGGGGTGCGGACACTGTGGGCTGAAAGAGCAGTTTCCCACTGGTGTTATTAAACTAAAATTAAAACCACCAGAGAACGATCCTCGGGTTAACCAGTTCTAGATTGTCTTAGCCCTCACAGAAAAATCCAGGTAACATCAATAATGTCTTTCGTTTGGTTCGTCAAATTGAAAATACTACGCGGTCTTCTGGCATCATTAAAACCGGTTTCCGTAAAGAATGAATGGCTCCGAATCTACCTGTTGATTCAGTAAACTCCGGAGCACTGCTTGGTTAGCCCTGTCAATATCCTACTTTTGTAATGCTGGGCCATTTGAATTTTACTCGCAGTAATACAAGTTTCTACTGACCCTGTGGATGCTCCGAAACACAAACGACGTCATGTCTGTGGAAGGTCATTTTTGTAATGTTTTTTGTTGTGCACAGAAAAAAAAATGTTGGCAAGGAAGTTGCTAATTTCCCTCGACTTGAATTAACATCAGTCACTGCGGGTGCAATTTGCGCCACTGGGGAGATATTCCCTTCTAATAATAGGGGATTTATTCGTGGCCTTATTCCATAGTGTTGATGAGAGCAGCACTAGCGGCTTTAATCGATTTGAGCGGGTTCTCGACATGGAGACAACGAGGAGTTTCAACGAATTTCATCTTTATCTGTTCCTTCTGAAAGCACAACGGATATATTATAACCATATAACCATATAACAATTACAGCACGGAAACAGGCCATCTCGACCCTTCTAGTCCGTGCCGAACACATAATCTCCCCTAGTCCCATATACCTGCGCTCAGACCATAACCCATAACCCGCTGCTCGCCGTCATTGCTGTCCCCGGTATGTGCCTTGATGAAGACATTAATTCATCATATCATGCTTTGGTATAAGGATGCTGTCGTTTTGTAAGCTCCGGAATTCAAACAGATATCGTATTCTTTTGCTCAGCTTTGTATTGGTTTTGTTAAATCTTACGTTTAGATTATTTCAGTTACACATTCATTGTTCTGAGATCCCAAAAGGCGCAAGATGAAAGAAAAAGCATTTCCCAAACAGTGGAGTCCTCTCAATATTAACAACTCCGCATGTGTACAGCGCAGAAAAGGCTACATATATTTGTTGGGTCCTTAAAAAACTAGTCTAGCCAAGTGGACCATACAGTGGCGCAGCTGCGAGGGTTTAGTTTAGGTTAGCGACACAGCGTGGAAACAGGCCATTCGGCCAATCGAGACGGCACTGACCAGCGATCTGAAGAAGCGTCTCGACCCGAAACATCACCCATTCCTTCTCTCCAGAAATACTGCTTTCCCGCTAAGTTACTGCAAATTGTTGTGACGGTATTCGGTTTAAGCCAGCATCTACAGTTCCTTCTGACACAGGTACCAGTACGTGGGGCTGTACCCTACGTAAATTTTGATTCTGATGTCAGAGATACAGCGCGGAAACAGGGCCTTCTGCCCACCGACCAGCGATCCCCGCTCACTAACACCATCCTACACACTTGGGCCAATCTACAATTTTACCAAAGCCACTTAACCTACAAACCTAAAAACCTGTATTTTTGGGGGCGTTTGGAAGGAAACCGGAGCACACGGAGAACCCACACGCGGACACAGGGAGAACCTACAAACCCCGTGTAAACAGTACCCGGTTCAGGATCGAACCCGGGTCTCTGGCGCTGTAACGCAGCAACTCTACCGCTGTACCACTCTATTTGACACAGTATTTTCGTTACGTTTCCTTTCGTGGCGTTTAGTTTAGTTTAGTTTAGTTTAGTTTAGTTTAGTTTAGTTTAGTTTAGTTTAGTTTAGTTTAGTTTGTTTTAATTTAGTTTAGTTTAGTTTAGTTTATTGACACAGAATGTGAACCGCACTTTCGGCCCATCGTGACCATGTTATCTATGTGATAGTCTTGTGTTTCGTCCTGGTGCTCCGGCTTCGTCCCACATCCTGAAATCCCGCTGGTTTATAAGTTAATCTTTCCCTTGTAAATTGTATACAGTATCCTTAAAGAGTGGACGAGAAAGTGGGAGAGACCATGTGAGATTGGGTCTTCCAGGAAGTAGTTGTCCGAAGGTTCTGTTCCCACCCACGCCGCCTGTTTACATTTGTTCGCTGTTATGTCATCCACTCCCTGCAAACAGATACAATTGACAGAAGCCCATTAACCTGTAATCCCGCACGTATTTGGAACGTGGGAGGAAACAGGATCACCATTTGAAACGTCAGTCGGTCATAGGGGAACATGCAAACTCAACACAGGCAGCACCCGAGGTCAGGATCGAAATCGAATCTGAGCTGAAACGTTATTCTTGCGATAGTCATCATTCACTGGTGAAGCGGCGGATTGAACAAACATCAGAGACCCGGGGAGCCGTTGGTGAGAGGAGGAGTTGCCTGGAGCTGTAAGTATAAAAACAGCGCGGGGCTTGCGTTTACAGAGGCCCGGGGAGCCGTTGGTGAGAGGAGGAGTTGCCTGGAGCTGTAAGTATAAAAACAGCGCGGGGCTTGCGTTAACAGAGGCCCGGGGAGCCGTTGGTGAGAGGAGGAGTTGCCTGGAGCTGTAAGTATAAAAACAGCGCGGGGCTTGCGTTTACAGAGGCCCAGGGAGCCGTTGGTGAGAGGAGGAGTTGCCTGGAGCTGTAAGTATAAAAACAGCGCGGGGCTTGCGTTTACAGAGGCCCGGGGAGCCGTTGGTGCGAGGAGGAGTTACCTGGAGTTGTACGTTACCCAAATCTGTAACGTTCCATCTCACTTCCAGAGAAGGATTCTGGTGGAAGCCTCTGATTGGTGGAAGAGGATCAGAGGAAGCAGCTGATTGGCTTGTATCCCGGGTAAGGCTTTGTTGTATTCGGATAAGGGGGAGAATGAGGGCCAGGGCAGTTTACTGTTCTGGATGTCAGATGTGGGAGGTCATGGAGTCTGAGTGCTCTCCAGACGTCCACATCTGCGCCAGGTGCGTCGAGATGGGGCTCCTAAGGGACCGCGTTAGGAACCTGGAGCAGCAACTCGATGACCTCTGTCTGCTCAGGGAGAGCGAGGAGGTCATAGAAAGGAGTTACAGGGAGGTGGTCACTCCAAGACCACGGGAGACAGAAAACTGGGTCACAGTTAGGAAGGGCAATGGGCAGAGGCAGGGACTGGTGAGTACCCCGGTGGCTGTACACCTTGAAAATAAGTACTCGTGTTTGAGTAAGGGTGGGGGAGACAGCCTACCTGGGGGCAGCGACAGCGGCCGGGCCTCTGGCACAGAGACCGGTCCTGGTGCTCAGAAGGGTAAGGAAAATAAGAGGAGGGCAATTGTAATAGGGGACTCTATAGTCAGGGGGTCTGATAGGCGATTCTGTGGACGCAGACAGGAGTCCCGGATGGTAGTTTGCCTCCCTGGTGCCAGGGTCAGGGATGTGTCTGAACGTGTCCAAGAAATCCTGAAATAGGAGGGAGAGGAGCCTGAGGTTGTGGTGCATATAGGTACCAACGACATAGGTAAAAAAAGAGAAGAGGTCCTGAAAGAAGAATTTAGGGAGTTAGGTAGAGAGTTAAGGAGAAGGACTGGAAAGGTAACAATCTCAGGATTACTACCTGTGCCACGCGACAGTGAGAGTGGGAATGGAGCGAGGTGGAGGATAAATGTGTGGATGAGAGACTGGTGCAGTGGGTATGGATTCAAGTTTCTGGATCATTGGGACCTCTTTTGGGGAAGGTGCGACCTGTACAGAAAGGACGGGTTGCACTTGAACTCAAGGGGGACCAATATCCTGGCGGGGAGATTTGCAAAGGCTACTGGGGAGACTTTAAACTACTATGGTTGGGGGGAGGGACTCAAATTGGGAAAGCTAGTAGTCAGTGTGTGAAGCAGGGGGCAGAGAATGGTAGCACTCTGACCCAAAATGTAGGGGAGAGAGAAGAAAAAGAAAATAATCAGAGAATAAGAGAGGGTGGGTTTCTTAAATGTGTATATTTTAATGCTAGGAGCATTGTAAGAAAAGTGGATGAACTTAGAGCCTGGATTGACACCTGGAAGTATGATGTTGTGGCGATCAGTGAAACATGGTTGCAGGAGGGCTGTGATTGGAAACTGAATATTCCAGGATTTCATTGCTTCAGGTGTGATAGAATTGGAGGGGCAAGAGGTGGAGGTGTTGCATTGCTTATCAGGGAAGATATTACAGCAGTGCTTTGGCAGGATAGATTAGAGGGCTCGTCTAGGGAGGCTATTTGGGTGTAACTGAGAAATGGAAAAGGGGTAGCAACACTTATAGGGGTGTATTATAGACCGCCAAATGGGGAGCGAGAATTGGAAGAGCAAATATGTAAGGAGATTGCAGATATTAGTAGTAAGCACAAGGTAGTGATTGTGGGAGATTTCAATTTTCCACACATAGACTGGGAAACAAATTCTGTAAATGGGCTGGATGGGTTGGAGTTTGTAAAATGTGTGCAGGATAGTTTTTTGCAACAATACATAGAAGTACCTACTAGAGAAGGGGCGGTACTGGACCTCCTGTTAGGAAATGAGATGGGTCGGGTGGCAGAGGTATGCGTTGGGGAACAGTTCGGGTCCAGTGATCACAATACCATTAGTTTCAATATAATTATGGAGAGGGACAAAACTGGACCAAGGGTTGAGATTTTTGATTGGAGAAAGGCTAACTTTGAGGAGATGCGAAAGGATTTAAAAGGAGTAAATTGGGACAGTTTGTTTTATGGGAAAGATGTGGAAGAGAAATGGAGTACATTTAAAGGTGACATTTTAAGAGTACAGAATCTTTATGTCCCTGTTCGGTTGAAAGGAAATCGTAAAAATTGTAAAGAGCCATGGTTTTCAAGGGAAATTGGACACTTGGTTCGGAAAAAGAGGGAGATCTACAATAGTTATAGGCAGCATGGAGTAAATGAGGTGCTTGAGGAGTATAAAGAATGTAAAAAGAATCTTAAGAAAGAAATTAGAAAAGCTAAAAGAAGATATGAGGTTGCTTTGGCAAGTAAGGTAAAAGTAAATCCGAAGGGTTTCTACCGCTATATTAATAGCAAAGGGATAACGAGGGATAAAATTGGTCCATTAGAGAGTCAGAGTTGCCAACTATCTACAGAGCCAAAAGAGGTTTGATGAGAAAGAGATTAGTTAAAACAAATGTAGGTCTCATGCAGTCAGAAACAGGTGAATTGATCATGGGGAACAAAGACATGGCAGACCAATTGAATAACTACTTTAATTCCGTCTCCACTGAGGAAGACATAAATAATCTGCCAGAAATAGCAGGTGACCGTGGGTCAAATGAGGTGGAGGAACTGAGTGAAATCCAGGTTAGCCGAGAAGTGGTGTTAGGTAAATGGAATGGATTAAAGGCCTATACATCTCCAGGGCCGGAGAGGCTGCATCCCAGAGTACTTAAGGAAGTAGTCCCCAGAAATAGTGGATGGATTAATGATAATTTTTCACAACTCATTATATTCTGGAGTAGTTCCTGAGGATTGGATGGTAGCTAATGTAACCCCATTTTTTAAAAAGGGAGTGAGATAGAAAACGGGGAATTACAGTCCAGTTAGTCTAACATCGGTAGTGGGGAAACTGCTAGAGTCAGTTATTAAAGATAGGATAGCAGCACATTTGGAATGTGGTGAAATCATTGGACAAAGTCAGCATGGATTTACGAAAGGTAAATCATGTCTGACAAATCTTACATAATTTTTGGAGGATGTAACTAGTAGAGTGGATAAGGGAGAACCAGTGGATGTGTTATATCTGGACTTTAGGAATGCTTTCGACAAGGTCCCACATAAGAGATTAGTATACAAACTTAAAACACACGGTATTGGTGGTTCAGTATTGATGTGGATAGAGAACTAGCTGGCAAACAGGAAGCAAAGAGTAGGAGTAAACGGGTCATTTTCTCAATGGCAGGCAGTGACTAGTGGGGTACCGCAAGGCTCAGTGCTGGGACCCCAGCTATTTACTATATATATTAATGATCTGGATGAGGGAATTGAAGGCAACATCTCCGGTTTTGCGGATGACACTAAGCTTGGGGGCAGTGTTAGCTGTGAGGAGGATGCTAGGAGGTTGCAAGGTGACTTTGATAGCCTGGACGAGTGGGAAAATGCATGGCAGATGCAGTATGATGTGGATACATGTGAGGTTATCCACTTTGGTGGCAAAAACAGAAAATTAGACTATTATCTAAATGGTGGCCGATTAGATCTCCGTATCATAGCTCCGTCCGCACTGCGGCCTGTCAACGAAGAGCTGGAGGCATCTACTGGAGACTGACTTCGGCAGCTTCAACTGCGGCATCTTGCGGACGTTAAATCGCGGAAACCGCGATCCCCGCCGGGGATCGATCTTGGAGCTCCAACCGCGGGAACGTGCGGATTTACCATCGTGGAGTTTGCCGGCTTTGGTCGGAGACCGACTTCGGGAGCTGCAAGCCGCACGAGCTTCGCCGCCCCGACGGAGGAGCTTCGATCGCCCAGACTGCGGATGTTCCGACTGCCCCGACCGCGGGAGAATAAAGAGGAAATTGGTTAGACTTTAGTGCCTTCGATCGTAGTGAGGAACGTGGGGAATCCGCTGTTGTGGATGTTTACGCTGTATTTTATGCGGTTGTGTGCCTTGGTGTTTTTTTTCCGTATAGCTGTATGGTAATTCGAATTTCACTCTACAGGAAGTGGTGCATGTGACAATAAACTGACCATGACCTTGAAACCTTGAAATCTTGGACAGATGGAGGAAGGGAAAGAAGCGGGTGGAATTACTAACATCTGCAAACCATGTTGATAAATATGCGGAGACGTAGGTTTGAGTTGGATATGGGCTAAATGGGACTGGCCCATTATGTCAGCTTTGTCAGCGTTAAACAAGTGGAGCGAACGGCGTGAATTAGTGCCATGACTCTAGGATTCTACGACTTGCATTTTCTACTCCATTTTTCTTGCTGTCTGTATTGTTTCTGGTACCAACACAAAGGAAATCCGTGCAGGTCACATAATTTTTTATTGAATTCCGCAATTAGTACAATAGGATATTTCAACAGAATCTTCAACTATTCTTTGAACTTTGTCTGGGTCGCGGTGTATATAGCAGTGTTTAGGGGTAACATGAGGGGGAACTTCTTTACTCAGAGAGTGGTAGCGGTGTGGATTGAGCTTCCAGTGGAAGTGGTGGCGGCAGGTTCGTTGGTATCATTTAAAAATAAATTGGATAGGCATATGGATCAGAAGGGAATGGAGGGTTATGGTATGAGTGCAGGCAGGTGGGACTAAGGGAAAAAAGCTGTTCGGCACGGACTTGTAGGGCCGAGATGGCCTGTTTCCGTGCTGTAATTGTTATATGGTTATATGGTTATAGATCGGGTAAGTAAGCGCCATCTAGTGGCCAATACGCATATTGCACAATGGGGAGCCTATTTCCGTGTTGCAGTCCATTTAAACTATATATTATTATACATATATATATATATATATATGATTTGTAAATATGAATGTAATCATATATAAGTAAGTATAATCATATTATATAAAAATAATATAATGAATATAATTGTGTGTGTGTGTGTGTTGTATGAGTGCTGCAGAGGTCTGGCTCCTGTAGCAGCCTTATTAATGGGTGAGGGCAGTTCTTGTGGGTCCCTCCCTTTACTGAATCCCACTGACTGCCAGTGTGCAGAGTGGGGGTCACCGCCATAGTGGGACTGGGACACTGCCAGGCTGAGGGACAGACCTGCAATTCATCTTCCTGTCGCTTTAATAGGAAGTTGAATGAGACTGAGGTCCCTGGTTTTAAGGGCTCATGAACCTGCCTAATTAAAGGGTCAGTACAGATCCCCTGGGTTCCCGCGTTTACTGAACCCCACTGACTGCCATAGAGGGGGGGGGGTCACGGATATAGTGGGACTGGTACTGGGACTGTGCCAGGTTGGAAGACAGACCTGTAAGAGTAACATCTTATTTCTGATGTAGCTGTCACATCCTGACCAATATGAATACTCATCGAGTAAACATCAGATGTTCTGATGTTTACTCGATGAGTATTCATATTAAGCTACAATGAGCCTACATTTCTGTTAAAGACCAGCCCCCCCCCCCCACCAGGGTGCCTTTGCAAATCAAATGAGGGCTATTACCTTTAAACTATAAGAACCTAAAAAGTGTTTCATTGTTTGAGTATCTGCATTTTGTTTGTGTGTCTGTGTGATCCTGTCAAACGTGTATCTGCAGCTGTGTGGATGAAAATGTGTGGATGTGTGTGTGCGTGAATGGATGTATGTGTGCAAGTATGTGTGGATGTGTGTGTGGATGTATGTGTGTGTGTATGTATATGCGTGACTGGATGTGTGCACGTATGTCTGAGTGCGGATGTATGTGTGGATGTGTGGTTGTGCGGTGGTGTGTGTGGATGCGTGGATGTATGTGTCCATGTATTGTGTGTGCATGCAAGGAAGTGTGCGTACGGATGGATATAATACAATACAATCAATACAATCAGTTTAGCACATAAAATGCAAGTGAACTGAATTTGCCAGCAGCGGTACAATGATAAAGAACACACAAAAACACACAAAAAATTGAACATAAACATCCACCACAGCATTTATCACTGTGGCGGAAGGCAGAACATTTGTCCGGTCCTCCACCATTTCCCCCCGTGGTCGGGACCTCAATCCTCCGCAGTCGCCGCTGCGAGTGTCTAGATGCACAGACAGGTAAAAATCCAGGTAAGTCCAGAATCGGCACTTCCCCACCGGAGACCGCGGCTCAAGTTTGGTGTAGGCCGCAGGCCGTCGGTCGAAGATTTAAAGTCCCCGCCGCGCCGCAGCCAGAAGCACCGCAGGCCGCAGGGCCGGCAGTCAAAGCTCCCCTCCAGGGGCCCCGGCGAGGGACCACGCTCCTGATGCTAAGTCCACGCCGGGCCCGCGGTAGAAGTAGGCCGCGGCCGGAGGTGGAAGCTTCAACTTCTCCCGGATCCCCCACGAGGGATCCCAGGCTGCGGACGCCGCGCCAGCTGGAGCTCTGCAGACCGCGACTTCAGGATGCCGGCTGCCGCGGGCCAGCGAAACGGGGCGTTCCCCTCCGGCGAGCCCCGACGAGGGCTCGCCCGCTCCGCGCCGAGAGTCTGCGCTGCGCCCGCGCCTGAAGCCCCCGGCACGTGTCCGGGAAAGGCCACCCGATCCTCGTTGTTAGGCCACGGGGGAGGCGACCTGGAAAAATATGCTTCTCCGTGGAGGATGCAACCCAAACGGTTCCCCCCTCACCACCCCCCCCCCACCCCCCACACAAGACATGCAAAGAAACATTAATAACACACTTTAAACCACACTCTGTGTGTGGATGTGTGGATGTTTGTACGTACGTGTGGATGGGTGGGTGGACTGTCGCACTGTCATTCACCGGCACGACATTATCATAAGTAATTCACTCGTTGTTCAAATAAACAATGAAACGATCGACATTAAATTAAAACTTTATACAATCATTTATTTCCCCCAAACAAATGTTTACATTACGTCTGATCTTCATCTGAATATTCTTCATCAGATTGCAAGTTTTTTGCAGTAATAGAGTTTCTGCAGATAACACACTTACATAAATATGTACATGGGTCACCATGCTGTTAACATGACCATCTTCCTTTCCCTGTACTTGATTTCTCACAGCTTGGTTTATATAGATAGATAGATCCTTTATTGTCATTCAGACCTTTCGGTCCGAACGAAATTATGTTGCCTGCAGTCATACTCAGAATCTATAATAACAAATCATACAATAAACACAAATTACACATCCACCACAGTGAGTTCACCAAGCACATCCTCACTGTGATGGAGGCAACGTCTTAGTCTCCGTCTCTTCCCTCCTTGTTCTCCTCTGCGCTGAGGCGATCGATCCAGGCCGAAGATGCCGCTCTCCAGTCCAGCGGACCTCCGTGGTGATGTCGCCGCCGCCGAAAGCCGGAACGCCGTCTCCGCTCCCAGACGGCCCGCCACAGCATCAGCTCCGGGCAGCCGCCCCAGCTCCAGGTCCCGCAGTATCCGCTCCAGGCCGCCGCCCCAGCTCCGGGTCCCGCAGTCTCCGCTCCGGGCCGCCGCCCCAGCTCCAGGCCGCCGCCCCAGCTCCCGCAGTCTCCGTTCCGGGCCGCTGCCCCAGCTCCGGGTCCCGCAGTCTCCGCTCCGGGCCGCTGCCCCAACTCCGGGTCCCGCAGTCGCCGCTCCAGGTCCCGCAGTCACAGCTCCGAGCCCCGCTGCATCAGCTCCAGGCCGCCGCCGAAAGCCAGAACGCCGCACCAGCAAGTCGGGCCACCGCTGCCATAGCCCCGAGGACGGCCAGCCTCTCGTTGGTAAGTCCTGGCTGGCTCTGCCCCCGGAGCCTCGGGGTCGGTCGCAGGTTGGAGGCCGCCAGCTCCGCCATTAGGCCTTAACCATATAACCATATAACAATTACAGCACGGAAACAGGCCATCTCGACCCTTCTAGTCCGTGCCGAACACATAATCTCCCCTAGTCCCATATACCTGCGCTCAGACCATAACCCTCCATTCCTTTCCCATCCATATAACTATCCAATTTATTTTTAAATGATAAAAACGAACCTGCCTCCACCACCTTCACTGGAAGCTCATTCCACACAGCTACCACTCTCTGAGTAAAGAAGTTCCCCCTCATGTTACCCCTAAACTTCAGTCCCTTAATTCTCAAGTCATGTCCCATTGTTTGAATCTTCCCTACTCTCAGTGGGAAAAGCTTTTCCACGTCAACTCTGTCTATCCCTCTCATCATTTTAAAAACCTCTATCAAGTCCCCCCTTAACCTTCTGCGCTCCAAAGAATAAAGCCCTAACTTGTTCAACCTTTCTCTGTAACTTAGTTGCTGAAACCCAGGCAACATTCTAGTAAATCTCCTCTGTACTCACTCTATTTTGTTGACATCCTTCCTATAATTGGGCGACCAAAATTGTACCCCATACTCCAGAATTGGCCTAACCAATGCCTTGTACAATTTTAACATTACATCCCAACTTCTATACTCAATGCTCTGATTTATAAAGGCCACCACACCAAAAGCTTTCTTTACCACCCTATCTACATGAGATTCCACTTTCATGGAACTGTGCACAGTTATACCCAGATCCCTCTGTTCACCCACATTCTTCAATTCCCTACCATTTACCATGTACGTCCTATTTTGATTTGTCCTGCCAAGATGTAGCACCTCACACTTATCAGCATTAAACTCCATCTGCCATCTTTCAGCCCACTCTTCCAACTGGCATAAATCTCTCTGTACACTTTGAAACTCTACTTCATTACCCGCAACCCCACCTATCTTAGTATCATCTGCATACTTACTAATCCAATTTACCACACCATCGTCCAGATCATTGATGTACATGACAAACAACAGTGGACCCAACACAGATCCCTGTGGCACCCCACTCGTCACTGGCCTCCAACCTGACAAACAACCATCCACCATTACTCTCTGGCATCTCCCATTCAGCCACTGTTGAATCCATCTTGCTATTCCACCATTAATACCCAACCATTGAACCTTCTTAACCAACCTTCCATGAGGAACCTTGTCAAGGGCCTTACTGAAGTCCATATACACAACAACCACTGCTTTACCCTCATCAATTTCCCGAGTAACATCTTCAAAAAATTCAAGAAGATTAGTTAAACATGACCTTCCAGGCACAAATCCATGTTGACTGTTCCTAATCAGACCCTGTTTATCCAGATGCTTATATATATTATCTCTAAGTATTCTTTCCATTAATTTGCCCACCACTGACGTCAAACTAACAGGTCTATAATTGCTAGGTTTACTCTTAGACCCCTTTTTAAACAATGGAACAACATGCGCAGTACGCCAATCCTCCGGCACTATTCCCGTTTCTAATGACATTTGAAATATTTCTGCCATAGTCCCTGCTATTTCTACACTAACTTCCCTCAATGTCCTAGGGAAGATCCTGTCGGGACCTGGAGACTTATCCGCTTTTATATTTCTCAAAAGTGTCAGTACTTCCTCTTCTTCTGCCTCCGCCTTAGCGCAGTCGGAGGCAGAGAAGGGGGATACAACACGAAAAAGTCGCATTCCCCCGGAGGAGGAGACAGAGAACACGTTTCACCCCCTCTAACACAACCCAACAAACTAAAACTTAACCAAAACAAGACAAAAAAAACAAAGAAAAAATTAAAGACAGACGGACTGCAGGCGAGCCGCAGCTGTTAACAGCGCCGCCACTCCCGGATGATCTTGCATGAACAGTATGTTGATTCTAGCAATGTGCTAGGGGCTGGAGGCAGATCACCCCCAGTCAATGTCCAATTCACGACCTACAATTTTCCACTCAAGTCCATGTTTGTTGACCATCACCTGTCTTGGATCGAAGCAGTCTCTTTGGGACCGGCTCATCTGCTTCACCATCAGATACTGCCTCTTAAAGTGCTTCACCTGCTTCAGACTTTCCAGCGTCTTGAACTCTATTGAAAGAGGAAAAAGAAAACAGAAAATGAATGAAAAGTAAAATAAATCAACATCCTCAAATATAACTTTGCATTTTTCAAAGTAACATCATATGACCGTAAATAAAAATAATTGTTGTCTGAGTCCTATCATTACCTTTCTTCCTTCTAGACCTTGTTCGACGTATTTTTATGTTGCAGAAGTGACAATAGCACTCTGCATGCTAACCCGGGGTACACTGCTGCATCCTAATAATAGAAGATAACATGTATCAGGGAGTATTTTACATATTTTCATGTTTTATATTATGTAAGAAAATATCAACATATCAATAGGGAAATTATACATGTGCGCATGTCCAGTTAGATGAGAGGGGCAAAAGCTGCAGAAAAAAATCTCATGGTACTTACGTCTGCATGGCCTTCAATTCATAAAACGTCAACCTCTTCTTAATGTCAACGAGAATTACACTGTAATTTACTGCCATAGATAAGTTAGTTCAAGTTCAAGTGGAGGGGCAGATGCTGCAGAATATCTAGAGAAATAAACATCTCATAGTACTTAGGTCAGCATGGACTTCAATTCATAAAATTTCAACTTCCTCTTAATGTCAATTAGTCTTGCACTGTAAGTTACTACCATAGATAGAAACATAGAAGCATAGAAGCATAGAACATAGGTGCAGGAGTAGGCCATTCGGCCCTTCGAGCCTGCACCGATATTCAATATGATCATGGCTGATCATCCAACTCAGCATTCTGTACCTGCCTTCTCTCCATACCCACTGATCCATTTAGCCACAAGGGCCACATCTAACTGCCTCTTAAGTATAGCCAATGAACTGGCCTCAACTACCTTCCGTGGCAGATAATTCCAGAGATTCACCACTCTCTGCGTGAAAAATGTCCCCCTCATCTCGGTCCTACAAGATTTCCCCTTTAGCCTTAAATAGTGATCCCTTGTTCTGGACTTCCCCAACATCGGGAACAATCTTCCTGCATCTAGCCTGTCCAACCCCTTAAGAATTTTGTACGTTTCTATAAGATCCCCCCCGCAATCTTCTAAGATAAGTTAGTTCAAGTTCAAGTGGGGGGGCAGAGGCTACAGAAAAAAAAACAATCTCATAGTCACTAGTCTGCATAGATTTCAATTCATAAAATGTCAACCTCTTCTTAATGTTAATAAGACCACCATTAAGTTACTACCATAGATAAATTAGTTCAAGTTCTATTTCGCATACACTAATTCATTTCTTCATAAACATCAACCATTTCTGACCATTTATCACTCGATGGAAGCCAATTAAGTGCAGTCAATATTCCTCCGTTCTTCTCCCGTGGTCGGGGCCTGGAAACGGCCGCTACGGAAGGCACTATGTACACCCCCCCCCCCCCCCCCCCCGCCCCCCGCGGAGATGATCCAAATACACTCCGCTGCTCCGCCTTTGCGAAACGGCCGCTTCTTAATTGAGACCGCGGCTTGACTATGTTAAGTACGTAGGCCCCGCGGTCGGAGCACTTTTTCCCGGTAGGTTATCGCAGGCAGCTCCGATAATAGATGTTAAAGACGTATTAGACTTGAACAAGCTGGTTCAGTGACGATTTTAATTTTACGTTGCTATGAATACACATAGTTTAGGCCCTCAACTTCATGAATGAATTAATGAATTAATGAATTAATTAATTGATTAATTACTTAATTATTTCATTAAATAATGGATGAGTAAATGTACAGCCTCCAAATCTCTTTTTTTCACATTGTAAAAGGGTGCAATTGAATTACAGATTAATTTTCATAAATTCAGATCTTAGATCTTACCTTTCAGTTCCAGTTGATTCACAATGTTTCACTGGTTTCACGACTTGGCTGTCCTCTTTGTGTTGCAGCACCTTAGCAGCGACTTTGCTTTCAAGACTTTTTTCCACTTCTACCACTTAGCTGCACATTCTTCAGACTTCTTAATGCTTGTCTCATTAAATTCAATTACCCTGCTGCAAGTTTCTACGACATGTAATCCACAGAACAATAAAGAACCTTCATCGGAATCTCCAGTAAAACTGGCATCAGTAGAAGTACCCTCAGTCATAATGTGTGCTACCTGACTATCTACCGTGAAACAAAGCATGTGATGGGCCAAATGGCGTCCGACTCAATGGTAAACCTGCTCTGATTGGACTAAAAACACCGGAAATATTTCCGGTTTTTCTCTAATTTAATAAAAAATATGCAAGTTCTTGACGTTTCACTGATTATATATATCATATTTTTACACAATATATGAACATTTCATGTAGTTCTGTGAGTTGGGTCATGAAACTGCACAAAAAAGCTCCTCGGCCCACAGCCTACTATTCTTCAGGGGATATGTAGAACTATCCTGTGAACGGATGAAATACGGTTGACGTGGACTCGGTGGGCATATTGTATCACGACCCTGAACTTAAACTAAATAAAGTAAACTAAAGTAAACTAAAGCAAATTAAAGTAAGTAAAAGCAGACTACAACATAAACGAACCATATTATAGTCAAACTGTACTTCCTTTTAATGTGCGTGCATGTACCATGTTCCACCATATACCACGTTCCACCATGTACCACGTTCATCATCTACCATGTTCCAGCAATACCACGTTCCACCATGTACCATGTTCCACGATGTACCACGTTCATCAGATACCACGTTCCACCATGTACCATGTTCCATCATGTACCACGTTCCACCATGTACCACGTTCCACCATATACCACGTTCCACCATGTTCCATCGTGTACCACGTTCCACCATGTACCACGTTCCATCATGTACCACGTTCTACCATGTTCCACATTCCACCACATACAATGTTCCACGATTTTCCAGCATGCACCACGTTCCACCAAGTACCACCTTCCACCATGTTCCAACATGTACCACGTTTCACCATGTTACAAGTTCCACCATGTACCATTTCCACCATGTTCCACGTTTCACCATGTACCACGTTCCACCATGTAACACGTCCCACCATGGTACATAGACCATCCATCGAACTCAAAGAAAATGTTACTATTCAATTTTAATTTTCTAATGTGATTAATGTAAAACCATTACGGTGCACTTGCACAAATATGTATATCGAATTCGCCTGGTATTGCTTTATATTTAAAATGCAATTTGTGGAATTCGCAAATTCGACAATTCCCAGGAAAATATAATTCAGGGGAGATGTAGAACTATCCTGTGAACGGATGAAATACGGTTGACGTGGACTCGGTGGGCATATTGTATCACGACCCTGAACTTAAACTAAATAAAGTAAACTAAAATAAACTAAAGCAAATTAAAGTAAGTTAAAGGACACTACAACATAAACGAACCATATTATAGTCAAACTGTGCTTCCTTTTAATGTGCGTGCATGTACCATGTTCCACCATATACCACGTTCCACCATGTACCACGTTCATCATCTACCATGTTCCAGCAATACCACGTTCCACCATGTACCATGTTCCACAATGTACCACGTTCATCAGATACCACGTTCCACCATGTACCATGTTCCATCATGTACCACGTTCCACCATGTACCACGTTCCACCATATACCACGTTCCACCATGTTCCATCGTGTACCACGTTCCACCTTCCACCATGTTCCAACATGTACCACGTTTCACCATGTTCCAAGTTCCACCATGTACCATTTCCACCATGCTCCACGTATCACCATGTACCACGTTCCACCATGTAACACGTTCCACCATGGTACATGGACCATCCATCGAACTCAAAGAAAATGTTACTATTCAATTTTAATTTTCTAATGTGATTAATGTAAAACCATTACGGTGCACTTGCACACATATGTATATCGAATTCGCCTGGTATTGCTTTATATTTAAAATGCAATTTGTGGAATTCGCAAATTCGACAATTCCCAGGAAAATATAATTCAGGGGATATGTAGAACTATCATGTGAACGGATGAAATACGGTTGACGTGGACTCGGTGGGCATATTGTATCACGACCCTGAACTTAAACTAAATAAAGTAAACTAAAATAAACTAAAGCAAATTAAAGTAAGTTAAAGGACACTACAACATAAACGAACCATATTATGGTCAAACTGTGCTTCCTTTTAATGTGCGTGCATGTACCATGTTCCACCATATACCACGTTCCACCATGTACCACGTTCATCATCTACCATGTTCCAGCAATACCACGTTCCACCATGTACCATGTTCCACAATGTACCACGTTCATCAGATACCAAGTTCCACCATGTACCATGTTCCATCATGTACCACGTTCCACCATGTACCACGTTCCACCATATACCACGTTCCACCATGTTCCATCGTGTACCACGTTCCACCTTCCACCATGTTCCAACATGTACCACGTTTCACCATGTTCCAAGTTCCACCATGTACCATTTCTATCATGCTCCACGTATCACCATGTCCCAACATGTACCACATTTCACCATGTAACACGTTCCACCATGGTACATGGACCATCCATCGAACTCAAAGAAAATGTTACTATTCAATTTTAATTTTCTAATGTGATTAATGTAAAACCCTTACGGTGCACTTGCACAAATATGTATATCGAATTCGCCTGGTATTGCTTTATATTTAAAATGCAATTTGTGGAATTCGCAAATTCGACAATTCACAGGAAAATATAATTCATGGAAAATGGCTGCACAGCAAATCACCCACCGGACAGATAATCTAGAACTCGAAGAAGAGTTCCGATCCGAAGCTCCACCTAATTTTCTTTTTCTAGAGATGCTGCTTGACACGCTGACTTACTCCATCATTTTGTGTCTATCTTCGGTATGAATCAGTATCTGCAGTTCATTCCTACATAGATAATCTAACAGGATACACAATGAGAACAATGAAATGGGGGTTTGCCCGATGCGATAGGTTACCTGGGATACCAAGAGCAGAAAGGATTGGATAGCAAATTACATACAACGGGCCACCTGGCGGTTCGTGCACGTTTTGCCGGAAACGCTGCCTCGACGTCTGAGGGACAGACACTATATAGCATCATAAGGGAGAAGGTTAGATTTCATAATTAGTGACGCCAGTTCCAGCGCTTGCACGATCATACCAAGCGTGGTAACATTGGTTCAATAATTACATTTATTTATTGGATTGCATGGCAAATAGTCAAAGCAACAGTGGTTGTGTTAACGACAATCCATGCGGCAATAAATGAAGAACGATTTACAATATCAAAGAATGAATGCCAGCCTTTGATGGATTTAGGGAGAGACTAGACTAAGTGGGGCACGTTGGGTCCCAGCATCACACGAGAGAGCTGGTCAACCAACGCAATATTCCACCTCTCCACCAATTCCAATATTGCTGGCCAGTGGGCTTTCTGTTGCGCTAGTATGGGTGTTGTGGGCCGAATGGACTGATTTCCAGAGGGCTAGTATGGACATTGTGGGCCGAATGTATTTTTGGGCTGGCACCTCAGTCACTGAGGTCAGGCAGCTCAGTCACTGACGCCTGGCAGTACAGTCATTCAGACCTGGCAGGCTGGCAGCTAAGAAGCTTCCAGAAATTCTGACAAAACCAGGTGACATACTCTGTGAGAGAGGAGGGGGAGAGGGTGGACTGAATGGATTTTTGAGCTGGCAGTCACTTACGGCTGGTGGGCTGGCAGTTGACTTACTTCAATAGTGGAGAGTTCACTTCACTAGTGGAGAGCAATGAAGATATCTAAGGTGACATAGATGGAATAGAAAATAGGTGCAGGAGGAGGCAACCCCAGAAACCTGTTCATATCATATATGTTCATATCATATAATATGGTGGAGAGGGTCAATAATGTCAAATTCCTGGGCGTGCGTATATCAGAAGATCTTTCCTGGATCCAGCACACCGATGCAATTGTAAATAAGGCACATCAGTGAACCTACTTCCTGAGAAAATTACGGAGATTCGGCATTTCGAAGACGATTATCCTAAACTTCTACAGGTGCACGGCAGAGACCATTTTGACTGGTTGCATTGTGCATCGTTCAGCAACTTGAACGTCCAGGAGCGAAAATGGCGACAAAAAGTTGTGACCACTGCCCAGTCCATCACCGGCTTTGACCTTTAGATTCTGGAGTAATTCCTGAGGATTGGAGCGTAGCTAATATAACCCCACTTTTTAAAATGGGAGGGAGAGCGAAAACGGGGAATTACAGACCAGTTAGTCTAACATCGGTAGTGGGGAAAATGCTAGTTATAAAAGATGGGATAGCAGCACATTTGGAAAGTGGTGAAATCATTGGACAAATTCAGCATGGATTTATGAAACGCAAATCATGTCTGACGAATCTTTTAGTATTTTTCGAGGATGTAACTAGTAGAGTGGATAAGGGAGAACCAGTGGATATGTTGTATCTGGACTTTCAGAAGGCTTTCGACATGCTCCGACATAAAAGATTAGTATGGAGACTTAAAGCACACGGGATTGGGGGTTCAGTATTGATGTGGATATAGAAATGGCTGGCAGACAGGAAGCAAAGAGTAGGAGTAAACGGGTCATTTTCAGAATGGCAGGCAGTGACTAGTGGGGTACCGCAAGGCTCAGTGCTGGGACCTCAGTTCTTTATAATTCATCTTAATGATTTGGATGAGGGCATTGAATGCAACATCTCCAAGTTTGCGGATGACACGAAGCTGGGGGGCAGTATTAGATGTGAGGAGGATGCTAGGAGACTGCAAGGTGACTTGCATAGGTTGGGTGAGTGGGCAAATGCATGGCAGATGCAGTATAATGTGGATAAATGTAAGGTTATCCACTTTGGTGGCAGAACAGGAAAGTATACTATTATCTGAATGGCGGCCGATTAGGAAAAGGGGAGATGCAACGAGACCTGGGTGTCATGGTACACCAGTCATTGGAAGAAGGCATGCAGGTGCCGCAGGCAATGAAGAAAGCGAATGGAATGTTAGCATTCGTAGCAAAAGGATTTGAGTATAGGAGCATGTAGGTTCTACTGCAGTTGTACAGGGCCTTGATGAGACCAGACCTGGAGTATTGCGTACAGTTTTGTTCTCCTAATCTGAGGAAATACATTATTGCCTTAGAGGGATTACAGAGGAGGTTCACCAGACTGATTCCTGGGATGGCAGGACGTTCATATGAAGAAAGACTGGATAGACTCGGCTTGTACTCGATGGAATTTTGAAGATTGAGGGGGGATCATATAGAAACGTACAAAATTCTTATGGGGTTGGACAGGCTAGATGCAGGAAGATTGTTCCCGATGTTGGGGAAGTCCAGAACAAGGGGTCACAGTTTAAGGATAAGGGGGAAATCCTTTAGGACCGAGATGAGGAAAACATTTTCCACACAGAGAGTGGTGAATCTGTGGAATTCTCTGCCACAGTAAATAGTTGAGGCCAGTTGATTGGCTATATTTAAGAGGGAATTAGATGTGGCCCTTGTGGCTAAAGGGGTCAGGGGGTATGGAGAGAACGCAGGTACAGGATACTGAGTTGGATGATTAGCCATGATCATATTGAATGGCGGTGCAGGCTCGATGGGCCGAGTGTTGTCCTTCTGCACCTATTTTCTATGTTTCTATGACCTCCACACGTCGAAGGGATCTATCGTAGCCGCTGCTTCAAAAGGCAGCCGAATTCATCAAGGATTCACACCATCCTGGCCACATACATATCTCACCACTGTCATCAGCAAGAAGGTACAGTAGCCTGTACACTGTAACGTCCAGGTTCGGGAACAGTTGCTTCCCCACAGCCATCAGGCTATTAAACACAACGAATAAACGATGAGCTCTGAACTGCAAAAGACTGTATTATTATTTGTTATTTGCACTATATTTGTTATTTATTGAATTTTCTTTTATATGCGATGTAGCGATGTTACAATACCTACCTGCAGCGGCGCTGCAGTTCTGCCACTGACCGTGTGCGCGACTTTGGCGCCTTTGAGGGGGGGTGGGGGGGGCGGATTATAATGCCGTTTTCTCCTGCCTGTCGGAGTCGAATTTTCGCAGGCTGATCAGCTGCTGCAGAAAGATCGGTCCGACTTCCGTTCTCGGAAGTAAAATAAAAAGCTACTTCGAACGCCGTCAACGCCTACAACGGACCGGATCTCACGTAGGGGACAAAACATAAGTAAGTCGTTTATTTGACATATAAACTTGCTTCTTCGGATGACTTTAATCCAAATTTCATTGGCGAAAATTTGATTTTGCCCCCATACGAGCCGGATGTTTTTCCTGCTGATATGAGGTTCAAATTCACTGCAACCGCAACGTTCCAATCGATCGCGTTCAACAAAAACCCAGTCGCAAGTTAATGCCCTTTAATTTACGGGAATTAAACATTAAATTCCTTCCATTTGGGCAATAAATTAATGACAAGGTCATCCAAGTAAGATTGTCTCATTTTTGTGTGAATGTTATTTGGCCACTTAGGCTATTTAAAAATGTTAACCTTTTCTTAAGAAATGGATAAATGTTTAGATCTAGTAATTGAATGTTGTAATTAGTTACAATTGGATAACCATCTAATTATATGCTTTCATTATATTATTTCAGGTCATCCAAGTAAGATTGTTTCATATTTGATTCAGAATAATTCAGTCTATAATAACTGAAAATTTCATTCAGTTTTCTTAATTTTTAAGAAAGTAATGGGCGCTTGACTGTCCTCGATCACAGCTTTTGTGTTAAGTCAATGGAAAAGCAACAGGGAACAAGATGCTACTTTCAGAGTATGAAAATGGCCATAACTGTTTTACTACTGAAGATATGAAAGTGAATTAGGTGTCAAATTAAACTTGTTGTTATGGGGCTGTCCCAGTTAGGAGACTGGAACGGAAACCTCTGGAGACTTAGGGCCGCACCCAAGGTTTCCGTGCGGTTCCCGGAGGTTCCCGGAGGGTTTTGTCAGTCTCCCTAATAGTCGAAAGTGGTTTCCGCTTCTTCTATGTTCCGGCGATTATTTCAAAAACTACAAAACCGGCCGCGACTAAAAATAGGTTGCCGTTTTAAAAATCGGTAATTTTTTAGTCGAAGCCGGTTGCGATGCTAGTTGCCGGAGGTTGCCGAAGGTTGCCGGAGGTACAACCGGGAACCACCTGGAACCTCCGGGAACCGCACGGAAACCTTGGTAAGACCTCCCTGGTGAGAAAAGGGTTAATATTAACATAAGCATGTGACATTGGTCACACCTGGCCGTGCTCAATCATAATTGCAGAGTTTGGAAACGCCTCCCAGGTTTGTGTTTAAATTATTTAGAACCATGAGAGCAGAGAATCAAGTAGTTAGGTGGATTTTACTAAAAGTCCATCCACTGCTGTTAGCAGTAATAATAATAATAATAATAATAATGGATGGGATTTATATAGCGCCTTTCTAATACTCAAGGCGCTTAATACTCTAATACTCTAATACTCAGTAGCCCTTGTGCTTCATCAGCCTTTCAAGAAAGGCAGAAGGGAAAGCACAAGGGTGAAGAGGAAGCAGAAGAAGAGGTGTAATTGGGTGAAGCCCATCTTACAAAGAAGGTTAAGGCTTGGCCAATACGATAACTTAATGAAAGTGCTGCAAGAGGGGGATTTGGCAGCATTTAAAAACTTTCTCCGAATCACACCTGAGCTGTTTAATGAGCTGATAGAAACTGTGGGTCCCCTGCTGAAAAAAAAGGAGACCTGTATGAGGAAGCCACTGGAACCGGGACTGCGCCTAACCATCACACTCCGCTATTTGGCATCAGGGGACTCTTACAAGAGCCTCAGCTACAACTTTCTTGTAGCCCACAACACTATCAGTAAAATTGTACGAGACACCTGTGAGGCAATCATTGACGTATATGGGGATAATGTGATCGACTGCCCCAGAACACCAAATGATTGGAAGAGAGTGGCGCAGGGCTTTGATAAACGGAGGAATTTTAAACATACATGTGGGGCAGTGGATGGCAAACATGTAGCAATCCGGTGTCCACCTAAGGGAGGTTCAAAATATTACAATTATAAGAATTTTCACTCCATAGTAATAATAATAATAATGGATGGGATTTATATAGCGCCTTTCTAATACTCAAGGCGCTTTACATCGCATTATTCATTCACTCCTCAGTCACACTCGGTGGTGGTAAGCTACTTCTGTAGCCACAGCTGCCCTGGGGCAGACTGACGGAAACGTGGCTGCCATTCTGCGCCTACGGCCCCTCCGACCACCACCAATCACTCACACACCTTCACACACAGGCAAAGGTGGGTGAAGTGTCTTGCCCAAGGACACAACGACAGTATGCACTCCAAGCGGGATTCGAACCGGCTACCTTCCGGTCGCCAGCCGAACACTTAGCCCATTGCGCCATCTGTCGTCCCAAATAGTACTGCTAGCTGTGGTGGACTCGGACTACAAATTCCTGTATGTGGATGTGGGCACACCTAGCAGTGTAGCAGATGCCAGGATCTGGCGAGAGCGCCCCCTCGAGCAGTCAATGGAAAATGGAACAGCAGGCATGCCTGATCCCGAACCTCTGCCAGGAGAAGCCAACCCGGACATATTCTACAGAATGGTTGGTGATTATGCCTTTGCACTCAGGCCGTGGATGATGAAGCCATATCCACACAGGAATTTGACAAGGGATCACAGGATCTTTAATTATAGGTTTTCCAGGGCAAGGAGGGTTGTTGAAAACGCATTTGGAATCCTCTCAAGCAGATTTCGTTGCTTGCTGTATGTGATGGAGCAGGAGCCCAAGAATGTTGAGACGATTGTGTTTGCAGCATGTGTCCTCCACAACCTGATCCGTGTCAGATGTGCAGCAGCATCATCTCCAACCATGAAGCAGGGTGACTTCTTTGACGTCCGCACGGGAAACATAACACTAGGTACTTGGAGGGCAGGAGTTAATGCTGCTCCTATGGTATCAGTGCTGGGATTGCCAGGTAACACCGGTTCAAGGAGTGGCAAAAAGCAGAGAGAACATCTCTGCTCTTACTACAACTTAGCCCTGGGTGGTTTACCAAGGTGTGTGACAATGCCCTTGTATGTTGGATATTGCAGTGCCTTTTCAGAGATGTGGAAACACTTTGTTTTCCAACTAGTGTGCTGCTTGTTTTATTTACTGATTTATCAATAGGTGTAATAAAATTCCCTTGCAAATGCAGAGCACTCGTGGCGTTGTGTTTTTATCACTCATTGTAGCACATGTGAGAGGCTGAGAAATCCCTCCCTTATCTGGTGTGCTCAATAATCCGTAAACATTATTCATGATTTTTGAGACTTAAAGAGATGAGATGTTCTGCTGCTATTGAAAAAAATGGTTCCTAGACAACATTTTGGTTTGAATAAACAATTATTCTTCATTGTGCAAAGTTTACAAAAGTGATCAACCAAATTATTATCAAAACATTTTTAAACAGGCTTCATAGATTTTACATTTCAAAATGACATGACTTCAGAAAAAAACACAAACAAGTCAAGGCAGCATGAACAACAAACTTCAACAATATTTTATCAAACGGTAAACAACCAGATCAAACGTTACATTATTCATTCTCCATGTCCCGGAAGAAATCTCTTGGAACAGGTGATGCGCCTCTTGAGGAAACACCTTGATCAGAATAATCTGTGGCGATTGCAGCCAACACAGGTCCTGTGGGTTGGAAGTCAGTGTACTGCCTCTGAAATAAAAAACAGGTTTTAAAGTTTTCAGCAACACTGACCATCAAAAGCTGCAATTGACATGTATTTACACATTCTTGAACATCTCATTGTCTCTGCGGTCAGATCATGGGCCACTTGTTGATACAACTTATTAGCATGTACGGGAGCAGGATGAATTACATTGTCTTATAAGGGCTTGAACAACACATGATAACATTCAAGTGAAAGCTTATAAAGTTTTATATGTTGAGGCTGTGGTCTGGATGAAAGCCTTTGAAACATAGATCCAAATCTTAGTTGAACTTAACAAAATTCACTGAGGAATTAATTTGACACAGAGTGCAATCATTAAAGTTTCCATTATATATTTTGAACCTGCTCAGAATTGTGCCAGCGCTGCGGCATCGGATTAATTTGACGTGGTGCAACCCGCCGACGTGGCAGTTGTGGATCTGGCTGGGCATACTACAACATAAATTAAATCATAGTGATTATCTCCTCTAAATTACAGAGATTGCAGCACGGTGATCATATGAATGACAGAAAATCTAGATTGCATTTTACCGTGTCGCAGTGATTCATCATTTACATGTTCTCTACATATTTACATGTATTGCACAGGTGGGTGGACGTGAATCATGGTGGCGATGAACTCTGTCATCCTAAATAGGAACTCCTCCAGAGGTGTTTTACCCCTCCGGTCATCCTCTATGTACTTTCGGATTTCGCTCAACTGCTCCAAGATCTGAAAAATAAATAAAAAATAAGCAGCACAATGGTGGATGGAGGCATTGATTAATGAGATGTTAAATGTTCTGAAATGTTAAACTGTGCACTTACAAAACTCACGCCAACATTTTGTCCGCCAGGGTGTGGCGTACCAACAGGTGCCGATTCCCTACTTTCAGTATTGCGTTGAGCACGCCTTCTGGAGTGCCCTTCACTGGTGGAGGGGTTCATGGTTGAAGTGCCCTCCAGTGGGTCCTCCACCTCCTCACGGGGCGCAGTGGCCAATTGAGGCGCATGTTGAAAGGGGAAGAGATTTAGCTAGTGTGAGCAACATTATGTGAGCAACATTACGACTATGTCATAAGAATTACCTTTGTCCCTCTCTTTCTGCTTCTCACTCGCACAATGTGCGAGGCCAGGAATCCCCACTTTTCATTCACCCACTTCTGCCTTGGGGTGAGGTTGCTTCCAGCAGCCCCAGACTAGGTGGCCTTGGTAGTTATCCTCCCAAATATTGTTCTTTGACGCTTCACCGATTGGTAGAGCTGTTCATCTGCATGAGATGGCAATACACTGTGTTAAAATCACCTCTGAATGGTGCATTCATTTCTTCCAAAGGTAAATGTTTTAGGCACTGCAGGAGGCAAACAATCATTTGATAAAAGACCATTGAGTCATGAGTTAATTGCTGGCTAAAAGCTTCCTATAGATCAGTGATTCCCCACTTGGAGCCATGGCACATTTCAGGGGGGCACAGAAAATTTTTGGGGATTTAGGGGGCCACAGGTTCAATGAAGGGTGTCACAGAGTTGCCTCCAAAATGTCAGTTCTAATAAATTTAAATCTACATAGTTGAAATATTTTTGATGTTTGTCGAATGGAATAAAAGAGAATATATGTGCAATTAATAGACATTGATATTTTTATGGAAGGTATTATAATATCTAAGTACTTTTTTCCCGCTAATAATGTCAGGGGGGGCGGGGGCCACTAAAAAATTGAAAGATCGCAAGGCGTGCTCAACGCAATACTGAAAGTAGGGAATCGTCACCTGTTGGTACGCCACACCCTGACGGACAAAATGGTGACGTGAGTTTTGTAAGTGCATAGTTTAACATTTCAGCACATTTAACATATCATCAATCAATGCCTCCATCCACCATTGTGCTGCTTACTTTTTTATTTATGTTTCAGATCTTGGAGCAGTTGAGCGATATCCGAAAGTACATAGAGGATGACCGGAGGGGTAAAACACCTCTGGAGGAGTTCCTATTTAGGTTGACAGAGTTCATCGCCACCATGATTCACGTCCACACACCTGTGCAATACATGACAATATGTAGAGATCTTGTAAATGATGCCATGAATCACTGCGACACGGTAAAATGCAATCTAGATTTTTTGTCATTCATATGATCACCGTGCTGCAATCTCTGTAATTTAGAGGAGTTAATCACTATGATTTCATTTCTGTTGTAGTATACCCAGCCAGGTCTACAACTGCCACATTAGCGGGTTGCACAACGTCAAATTCATCCGATGCCGCAGCGTTGGCACAATTCTGAGCAGGTACAAAATATATAATGGAAACTTTAATGATTGCACTATTGGTCAAATTAATCATGTGTTTTTCAAGCCCTTATAAGACAATGTAATTCATCCTGCTCCCGTACATGCTAATAAGTTGTATCAAAAAGTGGCCCATGATCTGATCGCAGAGACAATGAGATGTTCAAGAATGTGTAAATACATGTCAATTGCAGTTTTTGATGGTCAGTGTTTCTGAAAACTTTAAAACCTGTTTTTTTTATTTCAGAGGCAGTACACTGACTTCCAGCCCACAGACTATTATCTAAATGGTGGCCGACTAGGAAAAGGGGAGATGCAGCGAGACCTGGGTGTCATGGTACACCAGTCATTGAAAGTAGGCATGCAGGTGCAGCAGGCAGTGAAGAAAGCGAATGGTATGTTAGCTTTCATAGCAAAAGGATTTGAGTATAGGAGCAGGGAGGTTCTACTGCAGTTGTACAGGGTCTTGGTGAGACCACACCTGGAGTATTGCGTACAGTTTTGGTCTCCAAATCTGAGGAAGGACATTATTGCCCTAGAGGGAGTGCAGAGAAGGTTCACCAGACTGATTCCTGGGATGTCAGGACTGTCTTATGAAGAAAGACTGGATAGACTTGGTTTATACTCTCTAGAATTTAGGAGATTGAGAGGGGATCTTATAGAAACTTATAAAATTCTTAAGGGGTTGGACAGGCTAGATGCAGGAAGATTGCTCCCGATGTTGGGGAAGTCCAGGACAAGGGGTCACAGCTTAAGGATAAGGGGGAAATCCTTTAAGACCGAGATGAGAAGAACTTTTTTCACACAGAGAGTGGTGAATCTCTGGAACTCTCTGCCACAGAGGGTAGTCGAGGCCAGTTAATTGGCTATATTTAAGAGGGAGTTAGATGTGGCCCTTGTGGCTAAGGGGATCAGAAGGTATGGAGAGAAGGCAGGTACGGGATACTGAGTTGGATGATCAGCCATCATCATATTGAATGGCGGTGCAGGCTCGAAGGGCAGAATGGCCTACTCCTGCAAATAATTTCTATGTTTCTATGTTTCTATCTGTGTTGGCTGCAATCGCCACAGATTTCCTCAAGAGGCGCATCACCTGTTCCAAGAGGTTTCTTCCGGGACATGGAGAATGGATAATGTAACGTTTGATGTGGTTGTTTACCGTTTGATAAAAGATTGTTGAAGTTTGTTGTTCATGCTGCCTAGACGTGTTTGTGTTTTGTCTGAAGTCATATTATTTTGAAATGTTAAATCTATGAAGCCTGTTTAAAAGTGTTTTGATAATAATTTGGTTAATCACTTTTTGCAAACTTTGCACAAAGAAGAAGAATTGTTTATTCAAACCAAAATTGTTGTCTAGGAACCATTTTTTCAATAGAAGCAGACAATCTCATCTCTTTAAGTCACAAAAATCATGAATAATGTTTACGGATTATTGAGAAACACACCAGATAATGAGGGAATTCTCAGCCTCTCACATGTGCTACAATGAGTGATAAAAAACACAACGCCACGAGTGCTCTGCATTTGCAAGGGAATTTTATTACACCTATTGATGAATCAGTAAATAAAACAAGCATCACACTAGATGGAAAACAAAGTGTTTCCACATCTCTTAAAATGCACTGAAATCTCCAACATACAAAGGCATTGTCACACATCTTGGTAAACTCAACACCACAACAAGTAAAAGGAAGTGAATTGCTAAAAGGGGTTCATCAAACATTGAAATAATGATGTAAGTTAAAAGTAAAAGCAAAATAGCTCTTCTCTGTGATAACCCCAAATTAAGCTCTGCAATAAAACGCTTGCATAATGAAAAAATATTAACAGACCACATGATGTTATCTACAAATAAATGTTCTTACATTTTTCTAAGATGAGCACAGTTTTTGGATAAAACAACTGCAAATATGTCTTTCTGTCAAATTAGAAGAGAAGGTCACTCTTCATCTGGAATTAAACAGAATTAGCTTGATTTCAATTGTCTTCAAATAAAACTTTTCTTTCCTTCACTGCGGTCTCCTCCTGCAGTGCTTCACCACAGATTGGGCAGTGTGATGCTGACTTTGTTCCTCAAATACCGTTGTTCTGCCATGGCACACTACCCAGGGCTGAGTTGTAGTAAGAGCAGAGATGTTCTCTCTGCTCTTTGCCGCACCTTGAACCGATGTTACCTGACAATCCCTGCAACGATACCACAGGTGCGGCATTAACTCCTGCCCTCCAAGTACCTAGTATTATGTTTCCCGTGCGGACGTCAAAGAAGTCACCCTCCTCCATGGTTGGAGCTGATGTTGCTGCACATCTGACACTGATCAGGTTGTGGAGGACACATGCAGCAAACACAATCGTCTCAACATTCTTGGGCTCCTGCTCCATCACATACAGCAAGCAACGAAATCTGCTTGAGAGGATTCCAAATGCGTTTTCAACAACCCTCCTTGCCCTGGAAAGCCTATAATTAAAGATCATGTGATCCCTTGTCAAATTCCTGTGTGGATATGGCTTCATCACCCACGGCCTGATTGCAAAGGCATCATCACCAACCATTCTGTAGAATATGTCCGGGTTGGCTTCTCCTGGCAGAGGTTCGGGATCAGGCATGCCTGCTGTTCCATTTTCCATTGACTGCCCGAGGGGGCTCGCTCTCCAGATCCTGGCATCTGCTACACTGCCAGGTGTGCCACATCCACATACAGGAATTTGTAGTCCGAGTCCACCACAGATAGCAGTACTATGGAGTGCAAATTCTTATAATTGTAATATTTTGAACATCCCTTGTGTGGACACCGGATTGCTACATGTTTGCCATCCACTGCCCCACATGTATGTTTAAAATTCCACCATTTATCAAAGCCCTGCGCCACTCACTTCCAATAATTTGGTCTTCTGGGGCAGTCGATCACATTATCCCCATATACGTCAATGATTGCCTCACAGGTCTCACGGAAAATTTTACTGATAGTGTTGTGGGCTACAAGAAAGTTTTAGCTGAGGCTCTTTTAAGAGTCCCCTGATGCCAAATAGCGGAGTGTGATGGCTCGGCGCAGTCCTGGTTCCAGTGGTTTCCTCATATAAGTCTCCTTTTTTTTCAGCAGGGGACCCGCAGTTTCCTTCAGCTCATTATGCAGCTCAGGTGTGATTCGGAGAAAGTTTTTAAATGCTGCCAAATCCTCCTCTTGCAGCACTGTCATTAAGTTATCGTATTGGCCAAGCCAAGCTAAGCTTTGCAAGAAGGGCTTCACTCACTGACACCTCTTCTTCTGCTTCCTCTTCACCCTGTGCTTTCCCTTCTGCCTTTCTTGAAAGGCTGATGAAGCACAAAGGCTACTGCTAACAGCAATGGATGAACTTTTAGTAACATCCACCTAACTACTTGATTCCCTGCTCTCATGGTTCTAAATGATTTAAACACAAACCTGGGAGGCTTTTCCAAACTCTGCAATTACGATTGCGCACCGCCAGGTGTGACCAATGTCACATGCTTATGTAAATATTAACCCTTTTCTCACCAGGGAGGTCTTACCAAGGTTTCCGTGCGGTTCCCGGAGGTTCCCGGTGGTTCCCGGTTGTACCTCCGGCAACCTTCGGCTACCTCCGGCAACCTCCGGAAACCGCCGGAAACCTCCGGCAACTAGCATCGCAACCGGCTTCGACTAAAAAATTACCGATTTTTAAAACGGCAACCTATTTTTAGTCGAGGCCGGTTTTGTGGTTTTTGAAATAATCGACGGAACATAGAAGAAGCGGAAACCACTTTCCACTATTAGGGTGACTGACAAATACCTCGGGGAACCTCCGGGAACCGCACGGAAACCTTGGGTGGGGCCCAAAGTCTCCAGAGGTTTCCGTTCCAGTCTCCTAACTGGGACAGCTCCATTATGCTTTATCCGATGGGATAAATTGCAGAATTGATTTTTAAAATCTCAAAATTTTGTAACATTGCTATACAATGTTTACATATTCACATATTCTGTTGTGCTGCAGCAAGTAAGAATGTCATTGTCCCGTCCGGGACATTTATATACTATTAAAACTCTGCGGCTGCCGCCTGTCGTCCGGCTGCCGCCTGCCGCCCGGCTGCCTTTCTGCCTTTGATTCCTTGCCACGCCGAATCCAGACGAACAATCGCCGAGATCTTTCCCATTTCGGTAGAGATTTCAATTTTCTTTCTAAGTATCAGCTGCTCATTACATTTCGTCGTGTTTATGTCCACATTTTTCATTAAATCCTTCTCCGCCCCCCCCCCCCCCCCCCCCCCCCCACCCTCCCCCCCACTCACTCATTTTGTCGCCTCCTGCTGGCCAGCGACCATAGCGGCTGCTGGCGCCCGCATCTCGCCTCAAATACGTCATTTAAAGCCAGCCGCACTGCTCATTCCTGAGCCGCTTCAGTTTGAGGACCACGTCTCCCGTGGGGGCTACGGGTAGGGTACGGCTGCGTTGGGGGAGCAACGGGTCTTCCCTTGGTCTAGTATGACGAAAAACTCTCTTGACTCTAGTCTCTTGACTCTAGACCCACGCGAGCCCCAAATCTGGTCGACTAAGTCGAACATACTTGAACGTGCTTAAAGCACCTGATGTGCCCTCAACTGCTGAGTTGTTCTGAGCTGCTAATAAACCGTTGACCTGAGGTCACTTATGACTTTGACAACTTGTCCTCGTTTTCAGTGATCCCAAGGGAGCTGGACGTAGCTTTGTTTTTATTTAAAGATTTTATTTGTTCGATTCTTTTGAGATAATGTATTGATTCGAGGTGAACCGTCGATATGAAATGCTCTGTGACAGTATGAAGACAGTATATCCCGGATTGCCTTTGGGCAAAGAAGGTTCAACTGTTGGGTATAAATGCATGAGTAGCAAGATGGATTCAACAGTGGCAGAATGGGAGACGCCAGAGGGTAATGGTGAATGGCTCTTTGCCGGGTTGGAGGCAGGTGACTAGTGGGGTGCCCCAGGGATCTGTGTTGGGTCCTTTGTTGTTTGTCATGTACATCACTGATCTGGATGAAGGTGTGGTAAATTGGATTAGTAAGTATGCAGATGATACCAAGATAGGGGGTCTTGTGGATAATGAAGAGGATTTCCAAAGTCTACAGAGTTATTTATGCCATTTGGAAGAATGGGCTGAAAGATGGCAGATGGAGTTGAATGCTGATAAATATGAGGTGCTACACCTTGGCAGGACAAATCAAAATAGGGCGTACATGGTAAATGGTAGTGAGTTGAGGAATGCAGTTGAACAGAGGGATCTGGGAATAACCGTGCATAGTTCCTTGAAGGTGGAATCTCATATAGATAGGGTGGTAAAGAAAGCTTTTGGTATGCTAGCCTTTATAAATCAGAGCATTGAGAAAGAAGCTGGGATGTAATGTTAAAATTGTACAAGGCATTGGTGAGACCAAATCTGGAGTATGGTGTACAATTTTGGTCGCCCAATTATAGGAAGGAAGTCAACAAAATAGAGAGAGTACAGAGGAGATTTACTAGAATGTTGCCTGGGTTTCAACAACTAAGTTACAGAGAAAGGTTGAATAAGTTAGGTCTTTATTCTCTGGAGCGCAGAAGGTTAAGGGGGGACTTGATAGAGGTCTTTAAAATGATGAGAGGGATTGACAGAGTTGATGTGGACAAGCTTTTCCCTTTGAGAATAGGGAAGATTCAAACAAGAGGACATGACTTCAGAATTAAGGGACAGAAGTTTAGGGGTAACATGAGGGGGAACTTCTTTACTCAGAGAGTGGTAGCGGTGTGGAATGAGCTTCCAGTGGTGGAGACAGGTTCGTTGGTATCATTTAAAAATAAATTGGATAGGCATATGGATGAGAAGGGAATGGAGGGTTATGGTATGAGTGCAGGCAGGTGGGACCAAGGGGAAATAATTGTTCGGCACGGACTTGTAGGGCCGAGATGGCCTGTTTCCGTGCTGTAATTGTTATATGGTTATATGGTTATATCGTTTACAGTTATCAAAATCATTTGCAATTGAGTCTGAATGTCAAAGTTAGTTCGGAATAGTTCATAGTTCTGTGAAACCGTGTGGTGAGGCGCATTATTGTCGTAGATGAGTGAGAGGGAGGAGCTATATGTTTCAGGCGCTCCGTTGTGAGTCAAAGATGTTCCTGGAAGAAGACAATCGAATCCGTCGGGTCATTCTTTATCTCAGTGGAACAACGTGGCGGTGCTGTTGGTGATAGTGTGGTAATGCGGACGGTGCTGGATCTCGTGTGAGTGCGGTTATGGGTCCAGAAACTACTGGAGTTTCGGTGGGGCAGAAGAAGAGATCATCGTGGCGGAATCGGGGGGCTTGCCAAGTTCACAAGTCGCATCCGTGGATCAGGTCACTGATGATCCACAGCGTGTCGGGGAGTGAGGGGGGAGGGTGAGCAGATGGGGTGGAGAGGGCACGGATTGCTAAACCCTGCGGCGCTGAGTGTAATTTACCATCAGACTAAAGGGCGATTTCACCACATCTTTGAACTGCTGCCTGAACTTATTCTGGGTGATGGTGTAAAGAGTCGTGATTGAGCAGCAACTCAGCGTCTACAGCATGTAGGCCAGTTCGCCGATGGCCTATTCCGGATAGTTCCAGCTAGGAATCAATCCAGCCAGTCTGAACCACACAACAAATATCGTATGGAGCGCCCACAACACGATGACATTCCCCGAGATGACCAGCAGTAAAATGAGGGATTTCCTGCGGCTCTCCATCTCTGGGTGTCTGCCAATTTCCCCACTGCTGGGACCCCGTAGTCTCCTGTAGGTTCTGCTCGCCACTAACACGTATCTGATGGTCGAAGTGTTGAACAAAACAATGAGGACAAATTGGATCACGGGGGTGATGAGATGCTGGAGAAACTCCCCGATTCCCTAGACCAGTGAGGATCGAACACCGCGTCTTGCCCAACAAAACCAGGGGGCATTAAATAGCAAGTACCTACCGCTCTACATAAAATACCAGAACTTGTTCTTTAAACAGCTCAGCACGGCCACTGTCCCCAGAACCACAGCCGCTGTTCTCTCGGTGCAATAGTTTGTTTTCAGCTTCTGGCAACAAATGGCCACAAATCGATCAAAGGTGAAGGTGACGGTGAACCAGACAGAACAGTCGGTGACGGCGTAAAGCAACACGGCGTGGATATTACAACACTAGGACGTAGAGTAGGAATACAAATGTTTGATAGTACGCAATGGGAATCTGCCTCAGTATCAGGTCCAGAATAATGACCAGTAGATCGACCGTTGCCATGGCCATCAGGTTGCGAGTGACACCTGCGGAGAGATCGCAATTTCCCCGGGACAGGACCACAGTCGTCAGCGTGTTCACTGTGAGGAGAGAAGTAAACATACTTGACAGCGGACAAAGTAAATTCGGCTGATTCATCGAGGGGAAATCAAATGCACAGTCCTGTTCTGGGATTCAGAGCTTTAGAAGGTTGTCTAACAATTTTGTCTACTAGTATCTATTCAACGAAATACATTTATAATGGTAAAATAACCTCATCTACTCGACTAATTAACAAATGAGAAGCAGCAGTCAGGCGGTTCGGCTATAGAATCTGGCCGGTTTCTGACCAATGCTCACTTCACCATGGGAGTTTAGCTCATTGGTTCACTGCGAATCTGGTTCAGTGTTGGCTGGAGAACAAATACTCGTCCTGCTCGTAATGCAGGGACGTTGCGTTAGTGTGAATCAATCAGCGCAGGATTCTCCGTCTATTAATTGACCAATGCGCAAGTGTCTGTTGGGGACAGTAATGATTTCGAGCATTACCCAGATACAGTGATATTGGGCGAAACTGGGGCAGATTTCAGCAGGAACTGTCCCCTTCAGTCGCACCTGGGAGGAGGAGGGAGGCGAAGGAAAGCGTGTCAGTCTCTCAAGATTGCATTAAACCTGTAAAAACATCTAAAACCTGTAAAAATCTAATTACATTAATTTACTGTTTGCAGTGGACAGGTTCGACAGCTGCATGTAGCTCGCCAAGCGCACGGCAGCAGTGGATTACAACAGGAGAGTGAATTACAGGAACTTGAATGCCGTTAACGATTGTGTACCGTATTAATAACAGACATTTATACCGGATCTCGTAACTGCCGCTTCTCACCTTTGCTGCTAGGGACTTTGGCCGGGAACTTACGGGAAAGGCAACAAAGGCAAAGAAGGGATAAAAAGACAGGCTGAATAGTCATGAGTAGACCATAGATCCGCATATTTAAGCTGTACCCAGACTCAATAATATCGCCAGCCAAATAGAAGACTCCCTTCTCCATCGCGGTAACATCCCAGTCTACCGTTTTCAGAGACCGATCCATTTCTGTAACACCGCACTCACTGTTCCTCGATTGCACTCAGTAACAATCACTTCACCCTCTAATATTCTCAGATTCCTAAACAGCCATCTAACATCCCACTTTATTGTTCAGATATTCCCAATGGTTTTCTTCGTCTGCGGGGCTGCTGCTCTGTGTCGGTGACGGACGGGATGCTCTCACTAACACTAGCATATCGAATCAACAGGAATCGTTTTTATTGGAACAAGTTAGAGCCCCCGTGACACAACCGGGCTCCGTGCGGACTGACTTTAAGTATACTCACTGAACAAACATCTACTATTAACTCGGTTGTGTCCGGACACAAATTGCCGCACGAATAGGGGAGCAATCCTCATTGGTGATGATGGCCATTATTTATGTTCTGTCGAGTAGACTGGTGTTGCCGGGGAGCAATCTACGGAGCTAATAGAGTCCGCACCTTTCCTTCGCAATCCCAATAATCGTGAAAACACGGGACGTCTCTTTTATTTTCACACTTTGCCTTCTGCCAACCAGCCAACCTGCTATCCATGCTAGTATCTGCCCTTTGAAGTAATGGGCTCATGTCTTCATTAGCAGCCACGCGTGTGGCATCTTATCAAAGGCTTTCTGAAACTCTGGGTAAACAACATCTACTGACTCTCCCGTTGTCTGTCCTGCTATGTATTTATTCAAAGACTTCCCGCAGATTTGTCAAGCAAACCCTCCCATCATAAACCGACTGTTTTATGAAACCCATGTAGACTAGATGAGATGTTTTCTGTGTGCTCTCACGATTTTAGGTATAATTTCTAAGGCGACTGCTCCTCACGTGAAATCCTGATTTAGGGTGGAGGTCAAACACACCACCAGCAGAACGAAGGTTGTGCTTCTGTGCGTTATGGCTCCACGACTATATGTTACACAAGAGAGTGCTCTCGCAACCTGATGGCCATGGCTAAAAATATGGTCCAGCAGTCATGCCGATACAAATCACAACGAGATCTCCAACAACGTTACATGTTATTCGCTCTCTCTCCATCCCACCCCACCCAAGTCGTACCAGCCGCAAAGTCTTCTTGATGAGTCACATTTTACTTGTTCTCGCCCAGCAAACCACTAACAATGGCCTGTTTCCTTTATCGTCGTTACCTTTTTGCATATCTTTCATTCATTTATTCAATATCTGTCCATATTATCCCTATCTCTCTTTTCCCTTTCCACTGGCGCTCAATTTGGAATAGGATTTCGACCAGAAATGTCACCTATAGAATAGAATAGAATAGAATAGAATGCCTTTTATTGTCATTCAAACAGCCTGGTTTGAACGAAATTGCATTTTCTATAGTCTTATATTCCCCAAAAAACAAGCCCACACTTAACACAGTTTACATAAACATATTCCTTTTCTCCAGAGATGCTGAGTTTCTCCGGCTTTCTGCATCTATCGACATGTTATTGGAACAGGTTGATCACCAGGTCGAACATCATAAGGATATGAAAACGATGTGAGGTGGGGAGGCTTAATCTCAACAGAGCCTAATCGGTGAGGACGCTGAAAGCATGAACTGTATTCGAACAGTTGATTTTGAAACGCCGGCAGTTTCTAACAACCTTGAGGGGAAATCTTTTCTCCCTTTCCTCAAGTGCAATCAAACTGTTGTCTCGCGTCCGATGTCCTTGTCAATGACCGGGAAATATTCAGCTCATTGGAAAGTTCACGAGTGTTCAAACTACATCGGAATATTTAGTCTAAATGAATTGCTCAGATGTGTACACACACTATCAATATTGTATAATTGCATGAGAAAAACTGCGCGTTTGGTCTCAATGAATCAATGTCACTGCTTCTCTATATTCTCGGCAACAGACCTGAATGAATACGCCACAGTCGTTACAGACTTCGTAGGAAATGTGTGGCGGACTGTGTTCCAACAAAAACCTTCCGAGTGTTTCCTAACCAGAGGCCTTCGATGAAGCATGAGATCTGCATTCTTCTGAAGGTAAGATCCCGGATATTCAGGTCTGGCGATGTAGAGGTCTATAAGAAGTCCAGATACGACCTTGGTAAGGCCATCAAAAAGGCCAAAAGGGACCTGCTCTAAGCTGGAGGAGGAGACGGATGTTCGGCAACTGTAGCAGGGCTTGAATGCCATCACAAGGCAACATCAGGAGGCGGCTCAAACGACCAGTGGCCCTAACTTATGTGGTGATGAAATGCTTTGAGAGGTTGGTTATGGTGCACATCAACTCCTACCTCGACAAAAACCTCGACCGACAACAGTTCGCATACCGCCACAACAGGTCAACGGTAGATGCAATTTCACTGGCTCTCCATTCCACACTGGACCACTTTGACAATCAAAACACTTACGTCATGCTGTTGTTTATAGACTACAGCTCGGCTTTTAACACCATCATCCCGTCCAAGCTGGTTAACAAGCTCACGGAACTGGGCCTCTGCGCATCCCTCTGTAATTGGATCCTCGACTTACTCATCCACAGATCACAGTCTGTTCGAATTGGAGGAGCCACTTCATCCTCAGTAACAATTAGTACGGCAGCACCTCGAGGCTGCTTGCTCAAGCCCCCTGCTTTACTTATTCTATACTGCGTAGCCGGTCATAGTGCGACCTCTGCCATCAAGTTCGCTGATGACATCACTGTGGTTGGACGAATCACAGATGGGGACGAGTCAGAATATAGAAGTGAGATCGACCGACTGACCAAATGGTGCCAGCGCAACAACCTGACTCTCAACATCAGCAAGACCACGAAACTAATTGTGGACTTTAGTAGGGGAAGGATGAGGACCCAGAAACCTGTTTATATCAACGGGACGATGGTGGAGAGGGTCAATAACTTCAAATTCCTGGATGTGTGTATATCAGAAGAAATTTCCTGGACCCAGCACGCCGATGCAATTGTAAAGAAGGCACATCAGTGAACCTTCTTCCTGAGAAGATTATGGAGACTCGACATTTCGAAGCGTATTCTCCTAAACTTCTACAGGTGCACGGCAGAGACCATTTTGACTGGTTGCATCGTGGCCTGTTTCAGCAACTTGAACGTCCAGGAGCGAAAAAAGGCGACGGAAATCTGTGACCACTGCCCAGTCCATCACCGGCGTTGACCTTTAGATTCTGGAGTAGTTCCTGAGCATTGGAGGGTAGCTAATGTAACCCGACTTTTTAAAATGGGAGGGAGAGAGAAAAGAGAAAATTACAGATAAGTTAGTCTAACATCGGTAGTGGGGAAACTGCTAGTCAGTTATTAAAGATGGGATAGCAGCACATTTGGAAAGTGGTGAAATCATTGGATAAAGTCAGCATGGATTTATGAAACGTAAACCATGTCTGACGAACCTTCCTTCCTGTCCAATTCCTTAAGAATTGTATATGTTTCTATAATATCCCCACATCCTTCGAGATTCCATATTTAGGCGGGTTATCTAAAAGCCCTAACAATCTAAGTACTTGGACTGTAAGGTTTCGTGGTTCAACAACACGCCCCATGATCTACCATTCACTGTATATCGTCCAGCCAGGTTTAACTTCCCAAAGTGCACAATTTCACACGAGCCTGAGTGACATTCTAATACCCATTCGCTTTCCAACTTTCCCAGTTTTATCTGGATCCTTAGCTAATGTTAACCCACTTTTCAAGAAAGGAGCGAGAGAGAAAACGGAGAATTACAGACCAGTTAGCCTGACTTCGGTGGTGGGAAAGATGATGGAGTCAATTATTAAAGAGGTAATAATGCGGCATTTGAATAGCAGTAAAATGATTAGTCCTAGTCCACATGGATTTATGAAACGGCAATCATGCTTGACTAATCTTCTGGAGTTTTTTGAGGATGTGACAAGTAAAATGGACGAGGGGGAGCCCGTGGATGTAGTGTTCAGAAAGCCTTTGATAAGGTCCCGCACGAGAGACTGGTGACTAAAATTAGAGCACATGGTTTTGGGGGTAGGGTGGTGACATGGATAGGAAATTGGTTCACAGACAGGAAGCAAAGCGTAGGAGTGAACGGGTCATTTTAAGAATGGCAGGCAGTGGCGAGTGGAGTGCCAAGTCTCGGTGTTGGGGCCGCAACTGTTTACCATGTATATTAATGATATGGAAGAGGGAATTAGGAGCAACACTAGCAGGTGTGCGGATGACCCAAAGCTGGGTGTCAGTATGAGCTGTGAAGAGGATGTTAGGAGGTTGTAGATTGACATGGACAGGTTGAGTGAGTGGGCAGAAGCGTGGCAGATAAAGTATAATATAGATAAATCTGAGGTTTGGCGGAAAAAAACAAGAGAGCAGATTATTATGTCAATGGGGTTAGGTTAAGTAAGGTGGGATGCAGCGAGACCCGAATGTCCTTGTACACCAGTCACTGAAAGTTGGCGTGCAGGTACATCAGGCAGTGAAGAAAGCTAATGGAATGTTGGCCTTCATAACAAGATGATGTCAGTAAAGGTGTAAAGAGGTTCTTCTGCAGTTGTATAGGGCTCTGGTAAGACCACATATGGAGTATTGTGTACAGTTTCGGTCTCCTAATTTGAGGAAGGACATCCTTGTGATTGAGGCAGTGCAGCGTAGGTTCACGAGATTGATCCCTGGGATGGCGGGACTGCCATATGAGGAAAGATTGAAAAGACTGGGCTTGTATTCACTGGAGTTTAGATGGATGAGGGGGGATCTTATAGAAACCTACAAAACGATAAAGGGACTGGCAAAGCAAGATGCAGGAAACAATTTCACAATTTTGGGCGACTCCAGAACCAGGGGCCACAGTCTTAAAATAAAGGGGAGGCCATGTAAGACTGAGGTGAGAAAAAAGTTTTGACCCATAGAGTTGTGAATTTGTGGAATTCCCTGCCACGGAGGACACTGGAGGCCAAATCACTGGATGGATTTAAGAAAGAGTTAGATAGATCTCTAGGGGTTAGTGGAATCAAGGGATATGGGGAGGAGGCAGGCACGGGTTATTGATTGGGGACGATCAGCCATGATCACATTCAATGGCGGTGCTGGCTCGAAGGGTCGAATGGCTTCCTCCTGCAGCTATTTTCTATTATATCTATGTCCCCGTAGAGATCTTCATTGCTGTTCACTATGCCATCAATTCCGTTGTCATCTGCAGAATTGATGACGACACATTAATCATCTTGGGCTGAATTAATACTTTGTTAACGTGAAACTACATTAGGTTTATTTCAACGTACTTTCTTTTTCACAAATGATGTACAGTAGATTAATCCTGCAGACGGTAGCCAAACAATGCATGAAGGTGATCTCGCTTTCCCGAGCTAGTACCGTAGCCCCTATAGTCAATGGCATTTCGGGAATTCGACTACAATGCTTTAAATGTGGAGAGACTTTTAGCCACGTGTTTGCACGATTTCGATAGAACTATGAAATAATAAAAGTTGGACAGGAATGATTTAAACTGGAATTGGTCATTGAAGGCCTGCTTGATGAATGAATGAATGAATGAATGGATGATACTTCATGTGACAAACCACAGTGATATTATTTATTTGGCATACCCGAGGTATGCAAAGAGTTGCAACGTAAAGGGCGCCGAAAAGTTACAAAGTCTCCCACGACAGGTGCTCCTTGGCCCCATCCCATCCCCCATGACGCTCCCACTCCGCCCCCCTCACGGCAGTTCCCCCTCGCCGTGTCCTCCGTTATGCTCGGCGGCTCTTCCGTCATCGCGCACCCACATGGCCCGTCCTCGACCGCTCGCTCCCTGGAACTGGAAATGGAGCGCCCCCGATCCAGGTAGCACAGTTGTCTATGTATCTCCTTTTCCCCTGACATAAGTCTGAAGAAGTGTCTCGACCCGAAACCTCACCCATTCGTTCTCTCCAAAGATGCTACCTGCCCGTTGAGGTACTACAGCATTTTGTGTCTATCCGAGGTTAGCACAGGGCAGTTAATTCGTTAGTTAGTTAGTTAGTTTGTTTGTTACCGCGGTACAGTGAAATGCTTTTGTTGCATGCTGACCAGTCAGCAGAAAGACAAATTATGATTACAATCGATCCATTTGCAGTGTACAGATACATGAAAATGGAATAAGGTTTAGCATCATGCGCGTTCAGAAGATCTATTTGAATTCAATGTGGTTAAACCAATTCTTCACCATAACAATTTTATCAACATTGTCTATTAATGTCATTGAGCCTCAATCACATGGGGTGAAAATATAAGTCTATTTTTTGTTTTAAATTAATCCCATATAAGGTTGAGCCGCAATTATTTTTCAACTGTTCCTTACCAATATTACTAATGATGTTGTACTGGGAATCCACTGCGGGACGTCCCTCAACTATATATCAGGATGGGTTCAACCAGTCACTGCGTGTGGCGCAACAGAGCTCTTCAAAACACCGAATCAAAGACAAGATGCACGAACCGGTTAGCGGCGTGGTTTATGCCATTTATTATACAATTCTTGCAGCAATTGGGATCCCAGGTAAGTCTTTTTATTGTTTAAGAAGGAACTGCAGATGCTGGAAAATCGAAGGTAGACAAAAATGCTGGAGCAACTCAGCGGGTGAGGCAGCATCTATGGAGCGAATGAAACAGGCAACATTTCGGGCCGAAACCGTTCTTAAGACTTTTTAAAAAAAAATTAAAAACAATTTCCTTTCTTTTTTTTTTTTTTTAATCTTGTCACAAGGTAATACGTGATCGGAATAGAATTAGGCCATTCGTCCCATTAAGTATAATCCGTTATTCCATTACGGCGGACCTATCTCACCCTCCCAACTACATTCTCCTGCCTTCATCCCACAACCACTGACATCCGTACTCATCAAGAACCTATCTGTCTATGCCTTTAAAATGCCCATTGACGCTGGATGTACGGAGTTTCGACGTTCTCCCCGTGACCATCTGGGGTTTATCCGGTTGCTCTGGTTTCTTCCCGCCTACCCAACCCGTACGGTTTGTAGGATAATTTGACTTTGTTGAAAATGTAATTTCCCCTGGTGTGTAGGATAGTGCTCGTGTATTGGGTAATCGTTGGTCGGCGCGGACGTGGTGAGCCAAATGGTCCGTTTCCGCGTTGTATTTCTGATCAAAACTAAACGAAACGAAACGAAACTAAGGAGACCGATTCAAATGTTCAAATTGAGTAAAAGTGAAGGATCAGGTCAAGTGAGTGAAGATGGTTGGCCAAATATATAAAACTGACAGTAAAATAATTGTTCGACACAGCAAATAGCGGAGGACACGGCAGTCACGGTGGCGCAGCAGTCGAGTTGCTGCCTCACGGTGAATTAAGCGCCTGAGACCCGCGTTCGATTACGACTACGGGTGCTGTCTGTACGGAGTTTGTACGTTCACCCCGTGACCTGGCTGGGTTTTCTCCGAGATCTCCGGTTTCCTCCCACATTCCCAAGACGTACAGGTTTATAGGTTAATTGGCTTGGTAAATGTCAAATGTGTCCTTAGTGTGTGTGGGACAGTGCGGGGATCGCTGGTTGGCGCGATCCGGGTGGGCAGAAGGACCTGTTTCCGTACTGTATCTCGAAAGTAAACTAAAGACAATTCATCAGGAACTTTATGAGAAACTTCGAGCTCCTGCGAGGAGAGTAGCTCTACATATTTACGTTTTGCATATGTCTATTTTGTTTTTGCTTACGTATAATAATCCATTCAACCCATAAAGTCTATGACGGCATTCAGACAATCAGTGCTTTATCCGAGGAATGGTGTGCTGGCTCTGGAGAGGGTCCAGGGGAGGTTTGGGAGGAATGAGTGGGTAAACTGATGATGAGCGTTTGACAGCACTGGGCCTCTACTCGCTGGAGTTTAGAAGGATGAGGAGGAACCTAATATGGAATAACCGAAAAGTGAAAGGTTAATTGGCTTCGGTAACAATAGTAAATTGTTCCTTGTATGTACGATAGTGCTAGTGTTTGAGCATCGCTGGTCGGTACGCACTCGATGGGTCGAAGGGCTTGTTCCCGCGCTGCACTTCTAAATTTAACAAACTAAACTTAACTTAGTTCTGCCCATTTGCGTATGTTGCCAATTGCGTCCGGTTAAGGTGGTATCGAATACGCATCACAGTTCAAGAGAATTTGAACAGTAGCGTTAAAGGACTGAAAGGGTCATTCATAGAGTCATACAATCATGCAGCGTGGAAACAGGTGTTTGGCCCAACTTGCCCATATCGGCCAACATGTCCCAGCTACACTAGTCCCATCTGCCTGCGTTTGGCCCAAACACCTCCAGGTATATTCTACCCATGTGCCGGTCTAACTGTTTCTTAAACGTTGCAATTGTCCCAGCCTCAATGACCTCCTCTGGCAGCTCGTTCCTTACGTATGTTGTTAATTTCTCCTTACGGATATATGTTAGATTTTAATTTGACCGCTTCAGATCATATAGATGTATATTGGGTAACAGCGCAGAGGAGACAATCTGTCCGGGTCATTTAGAAATGGTGAGATGTTTTGCTCCATCTGAGGAAATAGCATTCGCACGGGTTAGTACGCGTCTCATGGATTATGGGGAGAAGACAGAAGAATTAAATTAAGAGGGAAATATAGATCAACCATGAATGAATGGCGGAGGAGACTCGACGGGCTGAATGGCCTAATTCTGCTCCTATAACATGAACTTACTAATGTTTTCCGAACTATTTTCGTAGAGAGGCTCGCAAACCCACTATTCTAATGCAACGACCAAATAACTTGGTATAAAGGGTGCAGAAGTCACCGTTAGTCCCGCCATTCACGAAGGCGTCCGCTTGCAAATCAGTACTTGAGCATGTCCTGGTATTTGATTCAATCGTGACATTAACACCGATTTCATGCTCTCTCTGCTCGCTGGTGTTGGTCTCGCCTTGAGTGATTGTCTTGCATGTGTCATAATTCATAAATTCATACCTTCTAGGAACACAATTAGACCCTAACCCTAACCCTAACCCTAACCATAACCCTTACCCTAACCCATCAAGTCTACTCCGTCATTCAATTCTGACTGATCTATCTTCCCCTCTCGACACCATTTTCCTGACTCTGCCCAATAACCCGTGACATCCGTACTAATCAAGAATCTGCCCATATCCGCCGGAAACAGGCCCATTGACGTGGCCTCAACTGCCATAATGAATTCCACATAACCACCACACTGTGATTGAATAAATTCCTTCGTCTCTCCTTACTAAAGGTACGTCCTTTAACTCTGAGGCTATAAATCGATACGTCTTTCGTTTCCGCTCTCTGAGCATGTAATATTTGTAAATAATGTTTTCTCAGATGGAAACAAAAACCCCTCTTCATTTCTAATTCTGAACCAAGGGAATATTACTTTCCGTAATCTCACTATATATGATATATAAACTCAGGGATGGCTTTGAACATCAAATGGAAATGTTGACCAGGAATATTACATTGTGTGTGAATAGATATCGACACGAGTTTGTGCAAACACACAAGTAGAAAGACCTTCTTGTTATCATAATTATATATATATATAGATTTGAATATACATATAAGATACACATCATATAAAATTAGAGACATACTGTATGCACATACATATAGTGAGATTACAGAAAGTAATATTATTTTATGTCCGGTCAGGGGGAGTTCCCCTCGCCACGGGTACCATGTAATCCCGTGCTGCCCTAGGTCTTTATTCTCTGGAACGCAGAAGGTTAAGGGGGGACTTTTTAGAGGTCTTTAAAATTATGAGAGGGATAGACAGAGTTGATGTGGACAAGCTTTTCCCTTTGAGAATAGGGAAGATTCAAACAAGAGGACATGACTTCAGAATTAAGGGACAGAAGTTTAGGGGTAACATGAGGGGGCACTTCTTTACTCAGAGAGTGGTAGCGGTGTGGAATGAGCTTCCAGTGGAAGTGGTGGAGGCAGGTTCGTTGGTATCATTTAAAAATAAATTGGATAGGCATATGGATGAGAAGGGAATGGAGGGTTATGGTATGAGTGCAGGCAGGTGGGACTAAGGGTAAAAAGTTGTTCGGCACGGACTTGTAGGACCGAGATGGCCTGTTTCCGTGCTGTAATTGTTGTATGGTTATATGTGGTTATATGGTTATTACTTTCTGTAATCTGATTATATATATCTATCTGAAATATACAGTCAAATATATATATATAACTAGTCCAAGTGCAGGCCTTTTGGGTCTGTTCGCCCAACGTGCGGTTGTGGGGGGGGGGGGGGGTTAGTCACACACACTAACTATAACCCCCCCCCCCCGCACTCACGCTAATTACCCCCCTTGTTATTATATTAATATTATTAATTTGCTCCTTTTACCCCATAACCACCCTATCTACTGACGCATAGCCCCCAACTTGCAGGCACATCTAGAGAGAGGATGGGGGTGGGGGGGGGGGGGGGGTTAGAGAGTGAGGGCACAGAGAGAAGGGGAAGAGACAGAGAGAGACATATACACCGAGAGAGGGGCAAGATGGATAGGGGGGTGGAGAGGAGGAGAAGAGGGAGGGTGGGTGAGGGGGAAAAGGTGGGGAAGGAGGGGAGGAGAGAGAGAGGGTGAGAGTGAGGGGCAGAGAGAGGGGGTGCTGAGAGGGGGGTGAGGGGTAGAGGTGGGGAGCATGGAGGGGGAGGGTGGAGGGAAGAGGGTAGGGGGTGTGGAGGGGAGAGCATTTTGGGGAGGGAGGGAGGGTGGGGGAGGGGATGGAGGGGAGGAGGGGAGAGGGAGCGGAGAGAGGGGGCGAAAGAGGGAGGGGGAGAGGAGAGAGGGGGAGGAGAGAGGGGGGAGGAGGGGGAGGGGGGAGAGAGAGGGTGTGCTGAGAGGGGGGTGAGGTGAGGGGAGGGGGAGTGGTGGGGAGCAGGGAGGGGGAGGGAGGGTGGAGGGAAGGGGGTAGGGGAGTGTGGAGGGGAGTGGGTTTAGGGGAGGGAGGGTGGGGGAGGGGATGGAGGGGAGGAGAGGGAGAAAAAGAGGGGAGAGAGAGAGGGGGGAGGGGGGGAGGGAGGGAGAGGAGAGGAGAGGGGGGAGAGGAGAGGGGGGAGAGGAGAGGGGAGGAGAGGGGGAGAGGAGAGGGGGAAGGAGAGGGGGAGGAGAGGGGGGGGAGGAGAGGGGGTGAGAAGAGGGGGGAGAGGGGGGGAGGAGAAAGGGGGAGGAGAGTGGGGGGGGGGAGAGGGGGGGGGGGGGGAGAAGGGGGGGGGGAGGAGAGGGGGGATGGGGAGAGGGGGAGGAGAGGAGAGGGTGCCTTTTTACTTCAACCCAAACAACCATTTGCAGGCAGTGCTTTTTTCCTCAAACTAACTATACTATCATTTTCAAACCACAATATGGGTACTATGAGCTGAGGAGACATTTGTTCAGTGTTATTCACAGCTGTGATTGAGGCACACCGCTTGCAGAGACTGATTGAGGCATACCACTTGCAGAGACTGATTGAGGCACACCACTTCCTGGTTTTATAGTCCATTCCCCTCCCTCCAGCAGGGGCAGCAGAGAGAATGGGGAATTTTGTAAAAACATTAATATATCTGTCAATTTTCATCGACGGGAAAAATCCTCGACACACATGCGGCGGAGCGGGGCTCTGAGCGAGGTGGCCAAAAATGACGGCCGTAGGTGGCGGCGTTCTCTCGGAAATCGCAGCACAGAAGGCCAAAAGCAGTCAAGAACAGAGGTTTAGTAATATAGATTATGGTGAAAGGAAGGTCTATTGCAATTGAGGAATTGCAGCGTAGGCTCATAAGATTAATTCCATGGATGGCGGGACTGTCATATGCTGAGAGATTGGAGCGGCTGAGCTAGTGTACTCTATAATTCAGATGGATGAGTGGGAATCTTATTGAAACATATAACATTATTAAGGGTTTGGACACGTTGGAACCATGTTCCCGATGTTGCGGGAGAACAGAACCAGGGGCCACAGTTAAAGAATACGGGGTCGCCATTTAGAACCTAGATGAGGAAACACTTTTTCACGCTGTGAGTTGTGAGTCTGTGGAATTCTCTGCCTCAGTGGGCGGTGGAGACCGGTTCTCTGGATACTTTCAAGAGAGAGCTACAGAGGGCTCTTAAAGATGACGGAGTGATGGGGAACGTTGTGGATGGTCAGCCATGAGCACATTGAATGGCGTTGCTGGCACATATTGTCTATTGTCTATTGTTTGTCCACTTGTGTGTTTGCACAAACTCGCAAAGCGAGCAAAGTTGGATGAAGGATATATGTACGTTATATATATGTACGCTATATATATATATATAATAAAGAGGCTCTCTCATGCACTGAAACATTACATTTCGCCGAATTTATTAATCACGCCAAAAGCAATCATCCTTTTTTCTTCTTTCAGTTAATTTGACAGCGATTGTTATCCTGAGTGGGGGAAGGTGCGGACTCTCCAAGTGCATCACCCACTACCTGTTGGCCATGGCAGTGGGAGATCTACTGGTCGTTATCGCCGGCGTCATAATGAACAGGGTGATTGGTATCTATTTCCCAATGAGCGCTTTGTCCAACACTTTGGCTTGTCGTCTCAAAACTGTCCTGGTTTTCATGACCAGGGACTTTTCTGTCTGGTTGACTGTCGCTTTCACCTTTGACCGGCTCGTTGCTATTTGTTGTCAGAACCTGAAAACTAAATATTGCACTGAGAAAACAGCGGTTGTGAACATATGCATTGTGTTTGGTTTGAGCTGTTTGCAATACGTTCCTTTGTATTTAGGAATGGAACCTTTGTACTTTGTTAACAGTGTCCCAATGTTCTGTGCCACTATACCGGGATTTTATACCGTCCCCGTGTGGGTAGCGTATTCCTGGATTAATTATATTTTAACACCGTATCTAGCATTAACCCTCCTAATACTGTTTAATGCACTGACCATAAGACACATTTTCGTTTCCAATAGAGTCCGCCGATCATTGAGAGGCATCAATTCAGGAAGTGACGTTGATCCCGAGCTAGAAAGCAGGAGGAAGTCCATCATTTTACTGTTCAGCATTTCCGGAAACGTCGTCCTGTTATGGGCGACATACATGGCGCACCATCTGTACTACCGGATTACGAATACTTTTGTCTATTCAGATTACAACGACCCTATATTTATATTTCAAGAATCTGGGTACATGCTTCTCCTTCTCAGCTGTTGCACAAATACGTGCATTTATGTTGTGACACAGAAGAAATTCAGGGAGGAGTTGAAGAACGGTTTGACATATCCGCTGGCATTGATAATTAAACTAACTAAATGAACAAGCACAGAGGAGATCCCGATTTCTGTACGTGTATTGCATATAATCTCCTAAACTCTGATTATGCAAACGAGTGTTTCCATATGACGGTGTGGCACTTATGGTAGATGTGGGCGGTGATGGTGTGACCTGCGAACCCATCTGACCAGGGATCGATCCTGACTGTGGGTGCTGTCCGTCCGGAGCGTGTACCCTGTGACTGCGTGGGTTTTCGCGGGTGCTCCGGTTTCCTCCCACACTCCATAGTCGTACAGGTTTCCAGGTTATTTGACTTCGGTAAAACTTGCAAATTGTCACTTGTGTGTAGGACAGTGATAGTGTGCGGGGATCCCCTCGCGGCGCGGACTCCGTGGGCCGAAGAGCCTGTTTCCGCGTTGTATTTCTAAACTAAATTTAAATGTATTCCATAATTTTCTATTTTATATACATTTACCGGCGTGTGAAAGATTTGTTGGCTGTTTTTTCCTTTAAGAAAGAATTAAAGAAATGCCCCTTCATTTACTATGTTAAGTTACGTCCTTTTATTCGGGGGCTGTGCTATCTGGTCCTAGACTCTCCCACCAGTAGAAACAACCTCTCCACATTTTACTCTATCCAAGCCTTTCACAATTCGCACGTTTCAATGATGCCCCCCCCCCTCATTTTTCCAAACTACAGCGAATAAAAGACCAATGCCGTCAAGCGCTCATCATATGTTAACACACTCATCACGAGATTATTCCCGTAATCCTCCTCTGGACCCTCTCAAGGGCCAGCACATCCTGCATATATGGGGCCCATAATTGCCAGAATGCCGTCATAGACCCAAGGAGGTGAATAGATTCTTCTGCATAAACAAAACAAACTAGAAATAGGATACAAAACAGAAACACGCAAAGCTGCACCCCTCGCCGGAGCTCGAAGTGTCTCGTGAAGTTTCAGATGAAGTGCCCTCGCGCTATTTGTTCTGTCGGGCGTTTATTTTACCGTCAGTTTTACATATTTGGCCGACCATCTTCACTCCACTTGACCTGGTCCTTCACTCTTACTCATTTTCAAAATTTGATTGAGTTTAGTTTAGTGATACAGCGCGGAAACAGGTCCTCCGGCCCACTAAGACAGCGCCGACCAGCGATCATCCCGTGCACTAGTCCTATCCTACACACCAGGGACAATTTACAATTTTTAGCGAAGGTCATATTAACCCTCAAACCTGTACATCTTTCGAGTTTGGAAAGAAACCAGGGCACTTGGAGAAACCCTACAGGGTGACGGGGAGAACGTAGAAACTCCATACATACCTATATCGAACCAGAATCGAACCATGGTCTCGAGCGCTGGATGGCAGTAACTCTAATGCTGCGCCGCCGAACAGAATTACCCCTGCAAAATCTTCCAATAAAATAGTAAGCTATCTCTCCAGGATCCCTTGCGAACTGGGTGGCGCGACTCTCGTCAGCAGCGGCCTCTGCAGTCCGTCTGTGTTTTATTATTTTTTGTCTCGTTTTTATGTAGTTTTTGTTATTTTTGTTTTTTTTTGTTGGGGTATGTGTGTGGGGGGGGCGGGGGTGGGGGGGGAGGGGGTAACTTTAACTCACCGTCACGGGGCTGGCCGAGTCCGGAGCGGGTGGAGCTGTGGTGGAGCGCTGCTGCCACCCGACCTCCGGAGCTCCGGAGGCTGCAACTGCAGGTTTGGCGGACGGCGGCACCGGGAGCCCGCGGGTCCCTGCTGGGGGACCGCTTTTCGGGGCTTCCGCAACGGCGACTTCTCCCGCCCGAGTTGCGTGGTTGAAGAGCACCTGAGCGGGGCCTTACAGCACCGACCCGCGCGGCTTGGAATGGCCGCGGGACTTTGCGAGCGCACGCCGGGGGCTCTAACACCAAGACCCGGTGCGCGACCTTGCATCACCCGGCGTGGCTTTAATGGCCGCGGGACAATCGCCATCGCCAGCCGGGGGCTTTGACTTTGACTCTGACTCTGACATCGGGGGGAGAGTGCAGTGGACAGATAAGATTTTTTTTGCCTTCCATCACAACGATGTGATGGATGTTTGTGTGAATTGTGTTGTGTCTCGGGTCTTTTTGTTTTGTAATGTATGGCTGCAGAAACGACATTTCGTTTGGACCTCAAGGGGTCCAAATGACAATAAATTGAATTGTATTGTATTGTATTGTATAACTAATGGCCCACAGCAGCCCATCGTGCAGAAGCGTATGAAATAGTTCACTGGAGTCCATTTAGGTTCAGCAACCTTCATTAAAAAAAGCTCAATCGAACTCGTGAGATACATTGTCACGTTGGAACGGGCACAGAGAACATTTACGAAGAAGGTGCCAGGACTAGAGGGTCTGAGCGATATAGAGAGGTTGGAGGCTGGGACTCTATTCCATGGTGCACGAGCAGGATCTTAGGTAAGTGCATTAGATCATGAGAAGAAGAAAGATTCCAAGGGGAGTAAGGAGAGATCGTGGCTGACAAGAGAAGTCAGGGACAGTATGAAAATAAAAGAGAAGAGTACAACATAGCTAAGATGAGCGGGAAGCCAAAGGATTGGGTAACGCTTAAAGAGCAACAGAAGGTAACTAAAAGGTAATATGTGAGGGGGGGGGGAGATGAGGTACGAAGATAAGCTAACCAAGAATATACAGGAGGATGGTAAAAGTTTCTGTAAGTATGTGAATAGGAAAAAAAATAGGTAAGAACAAAGTTGGACTAGCCGAAGACATTTCACTGCCACATTTGCGCCATTTATGTTAATTTGTTAAGATTGGATAAACACAGACGGTCATAAGTGAAAGTAGCAGAATTAGACCAATCGACCCATCAAGTGTACTCCGCCATTCAACGCTGGTCTGTCTCTCCCTCCCGATCCCATCATCCTGCCTTATCCCCATAACCCCTGATACCCGCACTAATTAAGAATATATATATCTCTTCCTTAACAATATACACTGAATTGGCCTCCACCGCCGTTTTTCGCAAAAAAATCCACAGATTCACCACCTTCTGACAAAATAAATTCTTCCATATCTCTTTGCTAAAGGAATTTCCTTTAATTCTGTGGCTGTGACCTCTGGTCCTAGACTCTCCCACGAGTGGAAATGTCCTCTCCACATCCAGTCCATCCAAGTCTTAAATGAGTAGCATTTAAGTGTCACTCCATCAGACGCGACAAAGATGTTTTAGCACTACACAACATTAATAATATCTCTTAAGTGTCATTTTCTAACAGAACGACAAATCGTCAACGGAACAGAGTAGCCGAAATAAGTGATTTCTCCAAACGACTTTACAACAAATAAAATTAATTCATATCTTCTAGATAAGCAGGGGTAAACACTAATATGGAGCGTTCGAAGTTAATTACAAATAGTTTACAATTCATATGTTTTGACACCATGTAAATAATATCATTGTTCCATATCAAAGAATATAATATTTAGGAAAATTAATTTCCCTTGTAACACGTGTATTATTGAAGATTGCCCAGTTCCACAGTGAGTGCGTGAACGATCAATCCTTCCTGGCGAATGCATGTGATATGGGTTGGTAAGTGCAGGATGGAATTGCAGAAGGAAAGCAGGAGATGCAACACCAGTCCTTTACCCTCCCCTCGACTCCGTCCAAGGACCCCGATAGACTTTTCAGGTGAGGCAGGGGTTCATTTACACCTCCTCCTTCCTCAGCTAATGTATCTGCTCTTCCAGGTGAGGACTCCTCTTTATCAGCGAGACAAAGCGCAGGCTCGGCGAACATTTCGCTGAACACCTCCGCTCAGTCAGCCTAAACCTACCTGACCTCCCGGTTGCTCAACACGTTAAACCCCCCCCCCCCCCACCCCCCACCCCCTCAGAGTGAGGACCAGCGCAAATTGGAGGATCAGCACCTCATATTTCACTTGGGAAGCTTACAACCCAGTGGTATGAACATTGACTTCTCAAACTTCAAGTAGCCCTTGCTTTCCCTCTCTCTCCACCCCCTATCCCTTCCCAGTTCTCCTAGCAGTGTTACTGTCTCCGACTACGTTTTATCTCTGCACCGGCCACTCCCCTGACATCATTCTGAAGAAGGGTTTCGACCCGAAACGTCACCCATTCCCTCCCTTCGGCGATGCTGCCTGTCCAGCTGAGTTGCTCTCGCATTTTGTGTCTATGTTCGATTTAAACAAGCATCTGCAGTTCTTTCCCACACAAGGAATTGCAGCTGCTAGTTTACACCGAAGATAAACACAAAATGCTGGAGTAACTCAGTAGGACAGGCAGCATCTCTGGATAGAAGGAATGGGTGACGTTTCAGGGCGTGACCCTCCTTCAAACTGAAGAACCGACCAGAAACGTCACCCAAACCTTCTATCCACAGATGCTGCCCCTCCAGCTGTGTTACTCCAGAATTGTGTGTCCATCTATGGTTTGGTAATCCAGGTATCTTGTCCAAAATAAGTGAGCTAAGGTCTCATACTTTGTGTATGAAAGTACTGCAGATGCTGGTACAACATGCTGGAGTAACTCAGCGGGACAGACAACTTCTCTGGAGAGAAAGAATGGGTGACGTTTCGGGTCGGGACCCTTCTTCACTCATACTTTGTTACATTTTATAAGATTAATCTGTTGAACTCCAAATAAATACCCGTTTAGATTTCCGCAAAAGATTCAAAAGCTGGATGTGATTCAAAGTATTATGGAAACATAAATTCCTTCTTATCCTCAAGGGGGGTCCTTTAATGTTGAGGCTATTACCTCTCGTCCAAAGTGCTCCCATTAGTGGAAACTTCCACTCCATCCAATCCTATCTAACCCTAACTACCCTATCCCTAACGAACCGTAGCCACTTTATCTAACCCTAATTGTGTTGGAGACCAGTATAGTCGAACGAACAATTGCGCTGTTTCCTGAATGAACGTTGTTTTTTTAATCCTTGAACAAATACGTTTTAACGGGCGCCAGTGTGACCGTGACGAATACCCCGCTGGGGATATTGTTGGGACATATATAAAGGATTTCGTCGTCACTGGCAGCATTTATCGCACGGCCAACGCCCTTCGAGATTTATACCAGTAAACCAATGCACGAGCCAGCGAAGGGTTTACTTTATGCTATTTGGTATCCCGTTCTTGCAGCTGTCGGTATTCCTGGTAAGAGATTGGTTTAATTTTAATTGTGCGTCTTCGGTTCAGTTGTTTTAGCCACGTGTTATATTCCTTACGTTTTTGCATTTACCAGATTGTGCTTCCCACACCTCCCTCGTTTGGGCAGATTAATCCACATACGTGGCTCGTTTTGTTTAGAGATACAGCGCGGAAACAGGTTCTTCGGCGACCGACCAGCGATCTCCGCACATTGACACTCTCCTATAATAGTATCCTACGGACACTTTTGAGTGTAAAAGGAAACCGAAGCCAAGTAACCGGCACACCAGAAAGTCTTTGGAGTATGGAGAAACGGAAGTGCTCGGAGAAAACCCAGGCAAGTCACGGGGAGAACATACAAACTCAGTACAGACAGCACCCGTGGTAAGGGTCGAACCTAGGACTCTGGTGCTGTCAGCGCTCTAAGGCAGCAACTCTACCACTGCGCCATCGCGAACATTACATCACGAAAATGTATCGATTTGATGCAGACCACTCTATCAATGCCAACGTTGGTCTCTGAACAATGTGTGTTACTCACCATGTAGTGACTTAGACTCTACCAACGTATAAACGCAGAGGATTTGAGGCACCGTCTCAGGCCTCCCCTCCTTCAGCGAGTTAACTGGTCGGAAAGACCCAGCCGGCGACGACCGGCTACGTGACGGTCGATTCAATGATATGTTATCCGATTGTCAATCTTTTGTCCTGTTTCTACGTTCTACGTCAGTTCACACATAGCTGGTCTGAAAAGTCGAAATGCCTCTTTTTTCGCTAAAAACCTTTAAAGATCTTCAAAAAATAAAAACGTCGTGTTTATGCTATATTCATAAGGTCATTAGTGTTAGGAGCACTATCTCGTCTTGCGTGTGCTCCGCGATTCAATCATGGCTGATCTATCACTCCCTTTTAAGCCCATTCTCCTGCCTTCTCCCCACAATCCCTGACACGTAATAATCAATAATCTATCTATCTCTGCCTTTAAAATATCAATTGACGTAGCCTCCACAGCTTTCTGTGGCAAATAATTCCAGAGATTCACCACCGCCTGACTAAATGAATTCCTTCTCATCTCCTTCCTAAAATAAAGTCCTTCAATTCTGAGGCTATGACCTCTAGTCCGAGACTGTCACTACTGAAACATCCTCTCCACGTCTATCCAAGACTTTCACAATTCAAAAATATGTTTCACTACTGTGGAGTTGTTCTTCCATGCAATGTCTCTTTGCTTAACCCGGAATGTTCTGTCGCGGTTTGAATTTGAATGGAATTGGAATGAATTGCCGAGGGAATGCATATACTCGTTCTATTCGGTCGGGCAAGACACGGTTCTTTGGTGCAGAATCAAAAAGATGAATATTCTTTTCTGCAACTCATTCCTCCACTTTTTCGCTGATAAAATCAGCACCATCTATCAATCTTTATCCCCTGTACCCGACTCCCCAGCATCTACTCCACCACCTACCAAGGCCCCTCCTTTCAACATCTCCACTGACCTCCTTACCCCTCCTCCACACTGCTTCCTCTCCCAGTTTGACCTGGTCACCCCTATTGAAATCTCCAAACTCATCAGCTCTTCCAAACCCACTACCTGCTCCCTCGATCCCACTCCCCTGCTGAAGTCCTGTCTCCACGTTCTCTGCCCCTACCTCACCAATCTCTTCAACTCCTCATTGTCCCAAGGAATTGTCCCCTCCGCTTTCCAAACTGCTGCTGTCACAACAATCTTAAAGAAACATGGTCTTGATCCCTCCTCTCTCATTAACTACCGCCCAATCTCAAACCTCCCCTTTCTTTCAAAAACCCTGGAGCGTATCGTTGCTTTGCATCTTCATTCCCACCTCCTTGCGTATAACCTACTTGAACCCCTCCAATCTGGCTTTCGCCCCTCCATAGCACAGAAACTGCTCTCCTCAAAGTCCTCAAAGACCTCCTCACCTCTGCTGACACTGGTTCCCTCAACATCCTCATCCTCCTCGACCTGAGCGCAGCCTTCGATACAGTGAACCATAACATCCTGCTCACCAGACTCAAAGACCTCGGCATTGAAGGCTCTGCACTCAACTGGCTCCGTTCCTACCTTTCCAACAGATCCCACTTCATCCCTCTCCACAACCACACCTCTGCTACATTCACAGTCACTCAAGGCGTTCCCCAAGGCTCCGTACTCGGCCTCCTCCTCTTCATCATCCACATCCTCCCCCTAGGTCAGATACTCCGCCACTTCAACCTGGACTTCCACTGTTACGCCGATGACACCCAGATCTACCTCGGCACCAAATTCCCCCCCCCCCCCCCCCCCACAACCCCCCCCCCCCCCCCCCCTCTCCCATATCAACTCCTGTTTGTCAGCTATAACAACCTGGATGCAGCATAACTTCCTCAAACTCAACAACGATAAGACAGAATTCCTACTCATAGGCTCCAAAGCCACACTCAGCAAAATCAATAACCCCACTCTCACCATCGACGGCACCACTGTCTCCCCATATCCCCAGGCCCGCAACCTTGGCGTGATCTTTGATTCCACCCTCTCCCTTGAGCCTCACATCCGCCATGTCATTAAAAGCTAATTCTTTCATCTCCGCAACATCGCCAAACTCACACCCTCTCTCATACCTCCCGCTGCTAAAAGACTCATCCATGCCTTAATCTCCTCCCGACTGGACTATTGCAACTCACTTCTCCTTGGCATCAGATCCACCTACATCAACCGACTCCAACTGGTCCAGAACGCAGCCGCCCGACTCATCACCCACACCAAATCCTGGCATCACATCACTCCAGTCCTCAAACAACTTCCCATCTCCCACCGGATAACCTACAAAATCCTGATCCTCACCTACAAAGCCCTCCACCATCTGGCCCCCCCCCACATCTCACTGACCTCATCTCCCCCTACCAACCCTCACGGTCCCTCAGATCCACATCAGCCGGTCTCCTCATCATCCACAAGTCCAACCTCCGCAGTTTTGGGGACAGAGCCTTCTCCTGTGCAGCTCCCAGCCTCTGGAACTCCCTCCCCCAACTGATCCGCAATTCCGTGTCCCTCACCATCTTCCAGTCCCGCCTCAAGACCCATATCTTCACCTCTGTCTGTCCTTAGCCCCACGTCCCCCTCCCTTTTCATCTGTGCATTAACTGCCTCATATTGTGTTTTGAATTGTATTCTGTCTTTACTTTGTGTACTAGTAATGTCTCTACTATTTATTTCATTCCCCTTACATGTTTTTCCTCTACCTGCTAACTTTTTGTAAGGTGTCCTTGAGACTCTTGAAAGGCGCCCATAAATAAAATGTATTATTATTATTAATCCCTTGGAAACCTTACCCCATTACTCAAACCTTACGGCAAGATCCTCGGCGTGATATTTGACTCATCGTTGAAACTTGCCAAACAAGTCAATGCCGTGGTAAAAGCTGGCTTCTTCCAGCTTCGGACGATAGCTAAAATAAAACAATTCCTCCAATTTGACGATCTCGAAAAGATCATCCACTCATTTATCTCCCCCCGCCTCGATCACTGCAACTCCCTTTACCCTGGCATCTTCCCTGTCCCGCCTGCAACTGGTCTAAAACGCCGCAGCGAGACTCCTGCCGTCACCCGAAAAAGGCACCACATTCTGCCTCTCTTCAGTGGCTCCCGGTGCGGTTCCGAATACATTTCAAGCTCCTTCTTTATGTTCACAAAGCCCTTAACGGGCTTGCCCCCACCTACATCAACATTCTGCTTACCCACCACACCACCTCCAGGTCCCTCAGATCGGCCGACGGGGTTACTGACCATCCCGCGGTCTAGGCATAAGCTCAGGGGCGACCGCGCTTTTGCGGTTTCAGCTCCTAGACTATGGAACAACATTCCTCTTCCCATCAGAACTGCCCGCTCCATCGACTCTCTTAAGTCGAGGCTTAAAACTTATTTTTACTCTTAATCTTAAGCCTTTCCTGAGGACCTCTGAGGCAGCGCTGTATGTATGTATTTATGTATGTATTGTTGATCTATGTATCACTGTTTGTATAACGTTAGTACATGTACCAATGTAAAGCACTTTGGTCAATGAGAGTTGTTTTTTTTAATGTGCTATAGAAATAAAAGTGACTTGACTTGACTTCTACCCGATTATATTTAAGAGAAATGTGCACATAACGTAAATACTATAGCTGTACAGCTATAGCTGGTGATAGCTGAATCCGTGTAGTTGTTGTGAATATAGGCACACAAAATGCTGGAGTAACTCAGCGGGACAGAGAGCATCTCTAGAGAGAAGGAATGGGTGACGTTTTGGGTCGAGACCCTTCATCGGATTGGAATGTCGCCCACAGCTTCTGTTGATATTCTCCTTTGGAACGCGTTTTTTAGAGGAGCTAGTGTCATTCTTGAAAGCGGACTTCGCAGTGAGAATAACAATGGCTACATATTCTAGGGTACGCTCACAGCGCAGGTCATTTGATAGGAGCAGAATTGCGCTATTCGGCCCATCAAGTTTACTCCGCCATTCCATCATGTTCGATCTGTCTCTCCCTCCTAACCTCGTTTTTCTGCCTTCTCCCCATAACCTCTGACACCCGCTCTAATGAAGAATCTATCTATCTCCGCCTTTAAAATATCCATTGACGACATCAAAGGCGTTCATTGGCAATAACTCCACATTTTTACCACCCACTGACTAAAGAAATTCTTCCTACTTCCAGAACGTCCTTTAAATCTGAGGCCATGACCTCAAGTCTTGGACTCTCCCACAAATGGAAAGATCGGCTCCACATCGATTCTATCCAAGTATTTCACTAATCGTAACTTTCAATGGGTTACCTCTGACACCCAGAACAAATATGTTTTAATTGTGCACCGTGATTTTCATTGTTTCCCAAACCAACCTTCTGCTTTAAACATTTGATGTTCGGCTGCTTATTTAGTGATCCCGTTGATTCATATGGATTAAAGTAATGACAGTACTTCATTTTATATTCAACGTTTCCCTCCTATATTCTGTTCTACTATGAATGTAACTTGTAATGTAAGAACCATGGGCGGCACGGTGGCATAGCGGTAGAGTTGCTGCCTTGCAGCCCTTGCAGAGCCAGGGAATGGGTTTGATCCCGACTACGGGTGCTGTCTGTACGGAGTCTGTACCTTCACTCCGTGGCCGCCTGGAATTTATTCGAGATCTTCGGTTGCCTCCCACACTCCAAAGACGTACAGGTGTGTGTTAGTTGACTTCTATAAGTGTAAATTATCCCTAGTGTGCGGAGGATAGTGTTAATGAGCGCATCTCAGGTCGGTGCGGAAGCGGTGGGCCAACATGCCTGTTTCCGCGCTGTATCTCTAAATTAAACTAAACATAGACGTTCGGCATCTGTTCTCATTCAGGATCCGTGTGCGCTGATTAATTCTCAGGGGCGTACAAAAATATCTGTAATGGAAAACCTGTTCTGTAGCCCGGGCAGTGGGGTGTTGTTGTTGTATATATAAGTGGAGATGGAGAGACAGATGTCCCAGGTATGACCGACATTCCGCAATTAATGGCAGGCGAGGAAGAAAAAAAATCAAGGCAAATTGTGTAGGAAGGAAATGCAGATTCTGATTTAAACCGAAGACAAAAAGCTGCAGCAACTCAGCGGGACAGGCAGCATCGTTGGAGGGAAGGAATGGGGGACGTTTCCTGTCGAGACCCTTCTTCACGCTAAGGGAAACGGTAATTATGGACGATGGTGAAGAGAGATAAAGAACAATGAGTGAAAGATATGCAAAAAAGTAACAATGATAAAGGAAACAGGCCATTGTTCGCTGTTGTTGGGTGAAAACGAGCTGGTGCGACCTGGGTGCGGTAGGGATAGAGGGATAGAGGGAAAGATTTGTCATAAAGTCATAAGGTCATGAGTGATTGGAGTAGAATTAGGCCACTCTGCCCATCATGTCTTCTTCGCCATTTAATAATGGCTGATTTATCTCCTCATCCTTACCCCATTCTCCTACTTTCTTCCCATAACCCATCAGAGCAAAGATTGTCATATGGAAAGCGATGCCTGAAAACATAAGCATTTAGTTGAGCGCTGAATGCGATCATGGTTGTCGGTTTGGACGTGGGGGCAGCTAAACTGCGAAGGTACCAGCACCCTGGTCCTGTTCTCATCGTGTATGTTCCTGCAATCGTGTGACCACCGCAGCAAACAGCTTACGCTATAAAGTTGTAGCAAATTATGCAAAACGAAAACATAGAAACATAGAAATATGGAAAATAGGTGCAGGAGTAGGCCATTCGGACATGAGGCCATTCGGCCATTCGGACATGACTTCAGAATTAAGGGACAGAAGTTTAGGGGTAACATGAGGGGGAACTTCTTTACTCAGAGAGTGGTAGCGGTGTGGAATGAGCGTCCAGTGGAAGTGGTGGCGGCAGATTCGTTGGTATCATTTAAAAATACATTGGATAGGCATATGGATGAGAAGGGAATGGAGGGTTATGGTATGAGTGCAGGCAGGTGGGACTAGGGGAAACAAGTTGTTCGGCACGGACTTGTAGGGCCGAGATGGCCTGTTTCCGTGCTGTAATTGTTATATGGTTATTAAATGGTTATTCGGCCTTTCGAGCCTGCTCCGCCATTCAATATGATCATGGCTGATTATCCAACTCAGTATCCTGCCTTCACTCCATACCCCCTGATACCTTTAGCCGCAAGGGCCACATCTAACTCCCTCTTAAATATAGCCAATGAACTGACCTCAACTACCTTCTGTGGCAGAGAATTCCAGAGATTCATCACTCTCTGTGTGAAAAATGTTTTTATCATCTCGGTCCTAAAAAAATTCCCCCATCCTTAAACTGTGACCCCTTGTTCTGGACTTCCCCACCATCGGGAACAATCTTCCTGCATTTAGCCTGTCCAACCTCATAAGAATTTTGTAAGTTTCTATAAGATCCCCCCTCAATCTTCTAAATTCTAGCGAGTACAAGCCGAGTCTATCTAGTCTTTCTTCATATGAAAGTCCTGACATCCCAGGAATCAGTCTGGTGAACCTTCTCTGTACTCTATGGCAAGAATGTCTTTCCTCAGATTAGGAGACCAAAACTGTACGTAATACTCCAGGTGTGGCCTCACCAAGACATTGTACAACTGCAGTAGAACTTCCCTGCTCCTATAATCAAATCATTTTGCTATGAATGCTAACATACCATTCGCTTTCTTCACTGCCTGCTGCACCTGCATGCCTACGTTCAATGACTCAAAAGGAATGAAGAATCTATCTATCTCTGCCTTAAATAAATCCACTGAGTTGTCCTCCACATCTTTCTGTGGCAAATAATTCTACAGATTTACCACCCTCTGACTAAAGAAATTCCCCTTCACTTCCTTCCTAACAGAACGTTCTGAGGCTGAGGTTAAGACCTCTAGTACTAGACTCCCACAAGTGTCTCTCCACATCAACTCTATCCGACCCTTTCACACTGTGTACGTTTGAATGATCTCCCCTCCTCATTCTTCTAAACTTCAGCGAGTATAGGCCCAGTGCCGTCAAACGGTCATCATATGTTATCACTCCCTCGTCGCTCACCACTCTCCTATTAATGCTTCCTTCCCTGCTTTCACATTTTCTTCTTATCTGCGAGGCATTTCTAGTACAGTTTTGCAGCCCCCCCCCCCCCCCCCACCCCACCCCACACACACACACACACACTCCAAAGACGCACAGGTTTGTAGGTCAATTGGCTTGGTATAAATGTAATTTGTCCCTAGTGAGCATAGGCCCAGTGTTCATGTGCGGGGGTCGCAGGTTGATGCGGACTCCGTGGGTCGAAGAAGTCACCACGCTGTATCTCTAAACTAAATGAACTAAACCATAGTCCTTACAGATTAATTGTAAATTCACCACCCTGAGCCACACCCTGTCATCTGCGTTCAGTTTTGTTCTAGATAATGGCTCAAACATGCAGGGTATAGAGGAAGATGGATTAAGTATAGGCAGATGGGATTAGGTTATTTTAGCATCATGTTCGGCATAGGCATTATGGGTCGAATTACTTGTTCCCTGTATGCAGTTTTATCTCAATAACCTAATGTCAAACTAATACATGAATGTAGTGTAGTTTACAACACAAAAATGCTGTTATTTTAGTTTGAACATTTTGTTTTATTCCAGCTAATGCAGCCGCCATTGTTATCCTGTCCCGGGGGAAATGCGGCCTCTCCAAATGCATCACCTACTACCTGGTAGGCATGGCAACGGCAGACCTTCTCGTCATCATCACCGGAGTCATATTAAATAGGATTGTTGGCATTTACTTCCCAGCAAGCTACATGGCGATTACGCCAATATGCAGCTTCAAAATCGTTCTAATTTACGCTTCTAGAGACATATCGGTCTGGTTAACCGTCGCTTTCACATTTGATCGCTTTGTAGCCATTTGTTGCCGGAAACTGAAGGCCAAGTATTGCAGTGAAAAGGTGGCAGCCTTTGTGGTTTGGACGATATTCATATTGGGATCTTTGCAGAATATCCCCTGGTACTTTAAGTTTGAACCCTTGCACATAATCGACGGCACGCCGTGGTACTGTCACACCAAATCCAGTTTCTACACCGCGAGTTTGTGGGTAATCTTTTCAGCGTTTAACTGCATCGCCACTCCCTTCCTCCCGTTCTTTCTCGTTGTGCTGCTCAATATCCTGACCGTTAGGTTCATCGTTGTGGCCAGCAGAGGGCGCAAAGCGCTCCGCCGCCACAATAACTCAGACGGTCACACTGACCCGGAAATGGAGAACAGAAAAAAGTC